>NC_046154.1:35180877-35403377 GCF_011064425.1 Rattus rattus
TAGAAGATATTCACAGGAAAGTGGGGTGTTTTCTAGAGAACTATCTGGGGAACTGACGGAGGGCAGAGCTAGGCCTCCAGAGCTACTGCAGAATCCAGAAGGAGGTCAACAGGAAGCTCTTTATCTCTCCTTGCCCGGGCTCTGCTCCCACATCTGCTCCTTCCTCCTCCTCTGTGGACTAGTCTTCTCTGTTTTGCAGGGCACCCGTTCACACAACAAATATTTATTTCGTGTGTATGCCCAAACACGACTGTTCTCTTCTGTGTTGTGCAGACCCAGCCGGGTCTGAGCTGCAATCGTCTTCCTGGGAGCAGTGGAAGTGGCTGAACCTGTTGGTCTTCCGCTGGTCTAATATGCTAGGAACTGAGGAGGAGGGGGAGGAGGGAGCACTTATTGTTCCAGGGAGTTCAGTAACTCTAATCCCTTTTCTGCAGGAAAATCTGTCATCTCTATGTAGTCACCCAGTGCGACAGGATAAACTGGGGAGAGGGGGCCCCAAGGCTCGGAAAATCTCTCTCTCTCTCTCCCTCTCTCTCTCTCTCTCTCTCTCTCTCTCTCTCTCTCTCTCTCTCTCTCTCTCTCTCTCTCTCTCCCTCTCTCTCTCTCTCCCTCTCCTTTTTTCTTTCCATTCTTCTCTCTTTTCTCCTTTTTTCCTATTTTTGTTTCTCTCTCTCTCCTCTCTCTCTCTCTCTCTCTCTCTCTCTCTCTCTCTCTCTCTCTCTCTCTCTCTCTCTCTCTCTCTCTCTCTCCCTCTCCCTCTCCCTCCCCCCCCCCCCTCCCTCCCTAGCCTCCCACTGGGCTTACAGGTGTGAGCTATGAGAGATAAATTAATATTAACCCATCCAATCTTCTGAGCTCCAGGCAGGCCTTGGTCCCAGCTAAGGTATCCTTTTCAACTCCCTTCTCCCCCTTTCCCCTTCCCCTCTCCTCTCCTTCCCTTCCCCTCTCCTCCCCTATCCTCTCCTCCCTTCCTCTCTCTTCCCCTCCTCTCTTTTCCTCCCCTCTCCTTCCTCGATTTCCCTTTTATTCCTTTGCTTGCTTGTTTACTTACTCTTTGACACTCAGTACGTAGTCCTGGCTGGTCTGAAACCTGCTATATAGACCTAGATCAAGCTAGCCTTGAACTCAGAGCCCCCCTGCCTCTGCTTTCCAAGTACACATGCCACCACGTTGGCCTCTGGTTTACTTACTGGTTTGTTAAGGTGGGGTGTCATTTTGTTCACACTTTCTGCCCCCCTCCTTAGCCTCCCAAGTACAGGGAACCAGCGAAGGCATCAGACCTGGTTCAGACTCATCCTTGACTCATGGGTCAGGTTCTATTCTTCCACCAGGCAAACAAACAACCTAAACAGATTCTTGCACTCCTTCTATTGCAACTAAACTAAAATTCAAACTACGTCCTACAACCTACCAGGCTTTTCCTGAGTCTACACAGACCCGGAGTCTGCCTTTGACAAACTCCAGCATCCACACTGGTCACTGTTCTCCTTCCTTCCTTCCTTCCTTCCTTCCTTCCTTCCTTCCTTCCTTCCTTCCTTCCTTCTTCCTCCCTCCCTCCCTCCCTCCCTCCCTCCTTGAACTCCTTCCTCTGGAAGAGCAGCCAGTACTCTTAACCGCTGAGCCATCTCTCCAGCCCCTACTTTCAACTTTCTATTCCTTGACCACACACCAAGATCGTTCCCACCTGAACACTGCCATGCCTACAGTTCCCTGTGCTCTGTGCTACTGTGTGGCTGATTCTTTGTCCGCCCTGACTAAGGCAGTGGCATTTCCTCACAGGGTCTTCCCCGCCTGTGCCTTCTGAGGTAGAAACAGCAACACACCCTGGCAGCTCACTGTCTTCCTGGCTTCTCCAGTTTTGCCTCCCAGGACTTACTGAGACACTCCTGATTGTTGACCTGCATATTCTCCCTCCTCTCCATTGGAAGAAAGCACTGTCTAAGCAGGGGCCTAGCTGTCTCACCCTTTGGTGTTTTCCCAGCAGCAGAATTGAGTCTGAGCGACGCAACCCAGCACCTCAGAGTAAGGCTTCCCACCTTCTACCCATGCAAATTCATGCACATACGGCTTCTCTGTGCTTCGTTCTCACCACATGCAAGACTGGGAGGATACAGTTCTTACCCTGTGGTGCTGTCACAACTGACCATGTTCTAACTTGCCATGGAGCAGGCACTCAAGATATGTGTATCATCTTGTTCATTATTAGTCAAAATCCCTCCATAGACAGTTTTTTTTCTTTCTTTCTTCCTTCCTTCCTTTTTTTTTTTTTTCAGAGCTGGGGACCGAACCCAGGGCCTTGTGCTTGCTAGGCAAGTGCTCTACCACTAAGCTAAATCCCCAACCCCCTTCCTTCCTTTCCTTCCTTCCTTCCTTCCTTCCTTCCTTCCTTCCTTTCTTTTCTTTTTCTTCCTTTCTTTTCTCTTTCTTTTTTTCCTTTCAGATTTGTTCATTTTATTTATATGAACACACTGTCATTGTCTTCAGACACACCAGAAGAGGGCAGCAGATCCTATTACAAATGGTCGTGGGACACCATGTGGTTGCCGGGAATTGAACTCAGGACCTCTGGAAAAGCAATCAATGCTCTTAACCGCTTTCTCCAGCTCCATTTATGGTTTCTTAAACTGCATTTCCCATCATTGCCTCCTCCTAATTCTTTGTAGGTCTTGTTTTCAAACCTTTCTCAGTTTTACTCGTGGTGGAAGACCACATGAGTCCATGTTATTTACGGAGTCTGTCTGCTCTGTTCTTTGAGTTCGTCTGTTTGTCCATTCGTCCAGCCGGTCACTGCTTCCATGTGATCTTTCCATGTTTTTTCTTCAGTAACCACCTCCCTACTGCCTTCTAATCCTTAGTCCATTTGTCTGCTGTTGCTTCTAAGTTAATTACGTAGCATCTTTCGAACCCTACTGGAAATCAGTCAGGTTTGTCATCTACCCTTTTCTTCTGTGGCAGGGTTTTTCTGAGGGAAGTAGCTTCTTAAAACCTTCAGGGAAGTCACTCATTTTGAAACTCTAAAGAATTCCTATCTGGTCTATAGTGAAGACAAGAAGCCATCTTACTTTGCCCTCTCTGAGGGGTTTCCCAGACTTCAGTCTTAAAACCAGACAGTGGCGGGAAGAAAAGAGGATGAGTTGATGAGCCCACTTTCTACCTACAGGCAGCATCAAGGAACAGCTTGGGCCTTTACATCTCTCACAAAAGGAGGAAACCACATCGAATAGCTGTCACCAATATCTCCTTCCAGTTCCATTTAATCTTAGGGAAGTCTCAGAAACAAAGGAAAAACTTCCTCTGACCCCAAGCCTTTCCTCTTCCCTTCCGGACTTCAAAGACACCGTCACCACCTCTCCTTTCTCTCTTCAAGCCACTGAAATGTGGCCACTGTTTTTCAACCCTCAGCTAGCCCTTCTCTACTCAAGGTTACTGCTGATGTCCTTGTCTCGAAAACCCTTATTATACTTGGTCTCTCTCCAGCCTCTTCCTTGCTGACTACTCCCCTCTCAGAACTCTTTGAGATGTTGTGTCTTTGTTCAAGGTTCTCCCTGGATGGTTCCTCCCCTCTCTATGCCCCCTGTTTTAGTGACCTCACCTTTCACAGCTCCAGATACAGTCAATCCTGCTGACTCACAGACATATCTCCAGATCAGAACGAGACCTGGGCTCAACCTGAATATCTGGTTCCTTCCTTCCTTTTGAAGATTCTCTTTCCTTTCTTTCTTTCGTGCTGGGAATTGAACTCAGGACCTTGCACCTGTGAGTCTCTTGGCTAATGAGCTGCATTCCCAGTCTTACCTGCTAAGTACCTGAACTACCTACCTACCCCCTTGCCTCTGGTGAACTCTGCCAATCTGTTGTCCACAGAGCTTTGAGTTATTTCTCCCATAAACCCAACTGGCAGTTGTAATCGTCTGACAGATGGCCTAGAGAACGCTCTACGACTGGTTCCTGCAGGCACTTTTCTACCTGGCTTGTTCCCAATATGTCTTAGATGCCATTTCTTAGGGAAAGTCTTCCCAGACTCCTCTACACAGGTCAGGTAAAGCCACAAGTGTTCCCTGATAGCCTCTCTTTAGCATTTATCACTGACAACCTCCCCCACCCCCAAATAGTACAGAAGGCTGGAACTCTTTGAAGACAGGAATGGTCTTGTTTTTGACTGTCTAGCACCCAGAATGGTGAACTGCAAGCACTCATTAAGTCTGCTGAATACACAACACATTCCTAATTAGAAAGCTTTTATCTGTTTATTAGGTTAGACTCCCAGAATCCTCACCTCCACGCTAGTTCAGTACAAATTAAGACACTATAGAAGAAAAATACCTTTGTTGGAGATTTATTCAAAAGATCCAGAGAAGTGGCACCATACAGTACAACATACATACATGCATGCGCACGTGCACACACACACACACACACACACACACACACACACACACACACACACACACGCATGGCCAGGGCTCTGCACTGACTTGGTTCTGCTGTGGATGAAGCATCTGATCTATCAGTGAAACTCAAAATGTGTCCCACTGGGGAGGTGACCAGACAGAGGGTCCTGGAGACCAAGATCCAAGTTCTATATAGAACAGTGGAATTCATCTGTCTTCTTATTAAAGGACAAAAAGCAGGGTGAATCTACAGATAAGAGAAGTCTAGATTTGGGGCCAGCAAGACGACTCAGTGGGTAGAGGAGCTTGCCACCAATCCTGATGACCTGAGTTCAATTTCCAGAACCTGAATGGTAGAAGGAGAGAGCCTATTCCAGAAAGCAATCCTCTGGCTTTCATATGAGTGTCAGACACAACCTCCCTGCCCAATGAAACAAATAAATATGCTGGGCATTATTGTGTCTGACTTTAATCCCAACACTTGGGAGGCAAGTTAGCTCAAGTGAGCTCAAGAGCAGCCTGGTCTACACAATGAGCTCAAGAGCAGCCTGGTCTACATAGTGAGCTCAAGAGCAGCCTGGTCTACATATTGAGCTCAAGAGCAGCCTGGTCTACACAGTGAGCTCAAGAGCAGCCTGGTCTACATAGTGAGTTACAAGAGCAGCCTGGTCTACACAGTGAGTTACAAGAGCAGCCTGGTCTACATAGTGAGCTCAAGTGCAGCCTGGTCTACATAGTGAGTTACAAGTGCAGCCTGGTCTACACAGTGAGTTACAAGTGCAGCCTGGTCTACACAGTGAGTTACAAGTGCAGCCTGGTCTACACAGTGAGTTACAAGTGCAGCCTGGTCTACACAGTGAATTACAAGTGCAGCCTGGTCTACATAGTGAGTTACAAGACAGCCAGGGCAACAAGGTAAGACTGTTTCGAGAAACAATAGTAACAAAAACCAAAACAAAACAAAAAATAAATAAATGCAAAACTTTAAAAAATTTTAAATGTGTGTTAAAACAACAACAAAAACATATCCGAAAATAACTGAACTACATTCTCAGTTCCTTTATGCACTGCTGTGGAAACACTGCAAGTCGTGAATGCTTTGAAGGAGAACAGTTTCTGAATTTGTGTGGGTTGTTGTTGTTTGTGTTTTTGAGACCGGGTCTCACTGTAGCCTCTTCTGTCCTGGGATTAAAGCCATACAGCAGCCTGCCTCACCCTAGAGTTTCTGAAGTATAAAGTTTGCTTGTACCCAGGAATGGTTGGTCCTGGCTGCACTGAAGGCCCCAAGGCAAGAAAATGCCTGGAGACCAGGAGATACACTGGGACAATAGAGTGGGGGTGGGACACTGACAAGAAGGAAAGGAAAAAACTGAAGGGAGAGAAGGGAGGGGTGGGAGGAGAGGATAAAGAAGAGAATAATTCTGGTTATAAAAGCTTAGAGAGAGTGGGGTGGTGCTTGTGTGCCAAAGGGAAGCCACCAGTTCACATCCAACTTCACCTCATACAGATTAAGCAGAACAGACATTTTAGTTTTCACTAGGACTGGTGACTGATCCAACCCAGGGCCTCTCTAGACAAATTCTCTACCACTGGGCTAAACGCTCAGTGTCTGTTTGTTTGTTTGTAAATTTTGAAATAGGTTCTCACTAAGTTGCCCAGCTGGCCTTGAATCTATTCTGTAGTCATAGTTGGCCATGATCTCCTGCTTCAATCTCGCAAATAGCTGGGATCATGGCCTTGTTACCACCAGGCCAAACTAGAACAGACATTTTTGAATCTACAAATAACATTCATAAGGAAGTTTATGTCCCTCAACTCCCTTGGACTAAATACTGATGCTCAGACAGAAAACATGGGCATCAGGAGCCTTCATTATCCCGTTTTTGGTGACACAAAGTCTGTCCCCAGCTTCATACCAATGATGCACTCTCCCGGGGCCTTGCAGAGATGGAGCGAGCCACGGTAGACAAGCCCCAGCTAACATGTGTTACCAAACCATGCATCTGTGACACCCGGACTTCATTCTGTGTCACTGCTGTGGTGACAGATCCAATCTCTACCACACTCAGAAAACTTTCCTCAGCCTCATTCTCATCAGTTACCTTCAGAGGGAGGTAATTCATTCTCATTCGACAGGCTCTCCCATTTGATCCCAATGGGAAGAACAACCCACACCTCTCGAGTTTAACCAGGGATGGACTTGGGACTCAGAATCCTGTGGTGGATGCAAGTGCTGGAGCTCTGTGGCCTTTGGGGCAACACTGGTTTGCATGGAGGGAAAGTGAAGCAGACAAACAGACACAGAGCAGAGACAGAACGGGCAGTGTCTGAGTCCTTGGTGGCAGTTGTTCTAAAGCCCAGCTGCATCAGCTGCCCTTGGGGAGGTGGGGGGACTTAGATGCCTCATTGGTCTTTGGATTCCATGAGTCAATAAATCCTCCTTTATACATAAATTTGTTCAAAGTGGCCTTTGGTTCTTCACAAGAAATAAGGCCAGCCCTGTTAAGTCGCTTAAATGCGGACTCTAGTTCTTCGTTTACACAAAGGTTTTTTGGGGAAGGGCTTGGGAGGTGAGTTGCTCTGTGGAAACACTACTAAGCCATACATTTGTAGGGAGTGATTATTACAGATATCTGATGGAGACACAGCAGAGCCGTCTACATGGAGTTTGAGTCAGCTTAGGCCCAGCACTGCTGCTAGACAGCAGGTCATATGCTCCCAGGTCACGGACTCCCATGCTCCCTGCAGACAGGGACTCAGCGGAGGTAGCCATTGGATCTAGCACCCTGCCCACTCTTCCAATCCTACACACCCGCTAGAAATGACTGCAAATCTACTGTATTCATTTGGTTTCCGTGGGAGCTGCCTCATTTTTTTTACAAATCAGTCCCAGCTTGGACCCTCTCCCCTCAGCTCCCCTCCCCTCCCACTCTTCCAGAGAACCGGGGTTTGATTCTCAGCAGCCCCATGGTGGTTCACAACTGTACAATCCCAGGGGATCCTAGGCCTTCTCCTGGCTTTCTCAACCATCGCACAAGTGTGGCACATGTGCGTGCATTCAGGCAAAACATTCATACACATAAAATAAAAATCTTTAAAAAGTCTGGGATGGGGTTGGGGGGACTTACCAGTTATCATCTCAACCACTGGTAAGGATGATCCAGACCATTTAGCAGGTTGATTTTTGTGCAACCAACATCTAGCACTTTTTGGTTCTGCAAAGCCCACGTTCTATGCTATTAAAGTCCTCTTTGCCTCTTTCCTTGGACCCTGGTAGCCATCAGGGTACTCCTGCTTCCACACTCCAAATACCTAAAGTGGAACAGTCTCCAGTCGTCTTTTATTGGCTGTCTTACTTCCATTCACAGCATGTAATCAAAGTCAATTTACTATGTAGCATATGTCAATACTTCCTCTGTAGGCTAAATATTCCACCATACATATACTCCATGTTTTTGTTTATCCATTTCCGAACCCAAGGGACACTTGGGCTGCTGCCTCTCCCGGCTCTTGTGAATGCTGCTGCTATGAAAGCAGATGTACGGCTAACTCTGAGACCCTGACTTGGGGTTCTGAAATACATATTTGCAGTGGAGATGCCAATCAATGGTAATTTTTTAATAATATGTATGATATTTATGTGTGGTGTATATGCATGAGGGTGTACATGCCCGTCTACCAGAGCTGGAGGTAGGGTGTCTCCCTCTAGTGCTCTCCACTTTATTGAGACGAGCTCTCTCACTGGACTGACAGTTTGTTGTTTTGGTTAGGCTGGCCCCCAACACTGAGTCATGGGCAGATGGACCTATCCCATTTTCACTCGGGTACTGGGGGATTTGAACTCAGGTCCTTACGCTTGTACAATAAGCCTTTACCCAGTAAGCTGTCTCCCCGGTCCACAATTGTTTCTAATTTCTAAAGAGAGATTTATTTGTGTTCATGCAGATGAGTGTCTACCTGTGCGTATGCATGCCTGGTTACTATAGAGGCCAGAAGAGTGGGTCTCCTGGAGTTGAAATTACGGACAGGTGTGAGATGTGGGTGCTGGAAAGGGGGCCTGGGGCCTCTGTGAGAGTAGCAAGTGCTTTACCCATCTCTCTAGCCCTTCTGGCTTTGACTTCTTGCACAGCAGCTGTACCGTTTCACGTCCTCACTAACAGTGTACAAGCTTCCATTTCTCCACATCCTTGTCAACACTCCTTTTTGTCAGGACACCGGGAACCCTAACAGCTATGAGGACTCTCTGGGTACCCAGAACTGTTAAGAGGTGAAGCCTAGGTTTGTTACTAGCAAACCTGCTTCTGCCCAGTAGAAGAAGCCTGTTTGAAGAAAAAGGGTGAGCAGATGGGTGAGGACATCTCCACAGCCATGAACCGAGTAGTGCGAGTTGTGTCTGAACAAAGTTGTGACCAAGGAAAGTTGTTTTTTCCTGGCTTTGACTTTATTGTAGCAGGGAAGGTCTTGACACTGGTCTCATTCACTGGGACCCAAGCTAGCCTCACACTTTTGGCATTTCTTCTGCCTGAGGATCTTGATCGCCAGGATTAAAGGCATGCACAACACCAGACATGTTAGTGGCCCAGGGATAAATTCACCTCCGTACCTGAGCTTGAATTGGGGCTTAATTTGTAATCATGAGTCTTAATACAGTTAGTGCTCTAGGAAATTTTGTCGTTTCTTCTCTTGGTTCCTTCTTAGAAGTAGATGCAGTGTAAATGATTTGTACATTAAAAAAAAAAAAAAAAACCCAGGAGGGGGAGGGAGGGGGGGGCCCTTATAGAAGCAGGGGAGGGATGGGATAGGGGGGTTTCAGAGGGAAACCGAAAGAGGATAACATTTGAAATGTAAAAAAAAAAAAAAAAAAAAAAAAAAAAAAAAACAAAACAACAACCCTACAGGAACATGCTTAAAGAAGTACAGCGAAGTAGTTAGGACATGAGTTTGCCATTAGCCTATTCTGGCTTCAAATCCTAGTGCAACAAATGTTACTGGATGTTAAGTAAATGAATTAAGCATTTCGTAATATATATCTAATCATTGTTACATATCTTAAATATATAGTTTGGTCAGTAATACTCAATGAAGTTACAAAAATGTAAAGACTTGCTTAAAGCAAAAATAATTAAAAAAAAAAAACAAAAAACAAACAAAACAAAACCTATCGGTGTTGGCAGCCACCAATCATCCTAGTCCTTGGGAAGCTGAAGCAGGATCATCATGAGTTGAAGGCAGACCTCAGATGCTTGGTGAATTCTAGCCTGAAGTCACACAATTGCAGAAGCCTTCAGCAGCTGACAGCTGTGGGGGCCTCGCCCCTAGAGCTCTTTCTAGTACCCAGCCGGTACTCTGCCAGCTTTCTCTGCTTGCTCATTCCTTTGTATGGTGGGGAACACCACAATGGCTGGTCTGTTTAAGGGAACATTATGAAGTGCACATGTGTTTAGCCTACAACGCCTGGCACAGTGAGTGTTCAATGAAGGGTAGCCGTGACTAGTGAGGCATGCCTTGCAGGATCCAGCCTGGCTATCTACTGACTGACCGCTACTGTTGCAGGTTGGTCTTGAGATAAGGATTCACAGCCGGGCAGAATTTCCAGTCCAGTGGGAGCAAGACAGTACAGGTGGAATGTGTCACAGTAGAACAGGGCCACTGATCAGACTGGAGATGCTCACCTCACCTCAGATCCCAGCCTGCCCTTGACTGCTTCCCTCAACTGTAAAGCCAGTAATAGCAGCGGCTCCTTGGCTCCTTAGGGCTGGTGTGAAGACTGGGTTAGTTTGTGTAAAGATATTCAGAGTGGCGCCGGTGGTGCCTGGCAGTCAGTGCTATGTCAGTCCTTCCTGGTGTGCCGTGTGCTGTCTAAGCTGCTAGCTACCACACAGTGACGGAAGATCATGCCAATACTCACGGGAGCTTTGCTCTGAAACTTTCTGGTGTGTGTGTGTGTGGTGTGTGTGTGTATAGTGTGTGTGTTTGTGTGTGTGTGTATGTGTATGTGGTGTGTGTGTGTTTGTGTGTGTGTGTATATGGGGTGTCTTTGTGTGTGTGTGTGTGTGGTGTGTGTGTGGTGTGTGTGTGTGTGTGTGTGGTGTGTGGTGTGTGTGTGGTGGTGTGTGTGGTGTGTGTGTGTATGTGTGTGTGTGGTGTGTGTGGTGTGTGTGTGTGTGTGTGTGTGTGTGTGTGTGTGTGTGTGTGTGTGTGTGTGTGTGTGTGTGTGTGTGTGTGTGTGTGTGTGGTGTGTGTGTGTGTGTGTGTGTGTGTGTGTGTGTGTGGTGTGTGTGTGTGTGTGTGTGTGTGTGTACATGAGCACATGTGCCCTTAAAACCAAGGCTGTGGGTCCCTCTGTATAGGCTATATAGAGTTATAGGCAGTTCTGAGCTGCCTGGTGTAGGTGCTGAGAACTGAACCTGGGTCGTCTGTAAGACAGCTCTTAACTGCTAAGCCATCTCCACATCCCAAAGAAGCTTTTTCTCTAAGTAGAGGACAAGATCTCAGCCTTCAAGTGTGCACAAGCGCTTACTAGGCAGAGTAGGGGGCGTGGCACATCAAGTGAAACATAGCCAGAGCCATAAGCTGAGTGAGACGGGGAAGAAAACAGACCTATTCAAACAAGCAACCTAAGACACTGACAACCAAACATGGGAGGTAAGATGGAGGCACCATTTTTGGCCTTAAAGTGTTCAGTTGGCAAGTGAGAGTCTGCCCTGATTGGTACTGAGAACTAATGCCATTTCCTAAGTCAATGTGTTAGCAGCATTCACAGGTTTCCTCCATAAAGCAGATAGATTTAATTCATACCTACTTCTGCTGGATGCTGAAGGGACAAGTGCCTGTGCTACCCACAAAAGGACTTCACTTAATTCTTCTGGTGTACCTTGGAATAGAGATAATTCCATTGTGTATATGAAGAGGCTATGTAACAATTATATAGGGAACAGATCAGGTAAGAGTGCATTCAGTTACAAATACGGTGTGGTTCCCCACCTTAAATGAAACTTGGGGTGGTCAAACAACAGCTCGGTGTCCATGCCCCCCCACATGCCCTTCAGCACCTTGGTGGTTGACCAAGAACTTCACAGTCCCAGAATGACTTCATTATTCTACCAGCCAGAGATCAGAGATCAGCTCATGGGGCCTGTAATTTGACAAGTAAAAACAAAAGAGGAATGGAGGGCGGGGAAAGGAGGGAAGGGAGGGGTGGGAGGGAGGGAGGGAGGGAGAGACAGACAGACAAGAGACACAGACAGACTGGTCCCTAGCAAGTTACCAGAGCCAACTCACTGAACAAGCCTGGAGTCTAGTGCTGTGACACCGGTTTAGTGACGGCTACACCAACTACCCAAACTTGCACTCCTCAGTTCTTGGCTTAGGACCTGGCTCATTTCTTCGGTGAATAAGTGTGGCCATGAGTAAGTTCTACCCTGTGGATAGCTGGGAGCAGCCTGGCAGGGGACCCATCTCCTGCCTCCCCCCCTCTTCTCCTTCCTCCACTGGTCCGGGACCAGTGATGACTGGCTTCAAGGACACAGATGAGGACAGTGTTCCAGAGGATACTGAAGCAACATGATACAAGGTGCCCGTGTCCCTGAATGACCATCGGGAGCAGAGCTGCTCCACTGACCTGGTCTGCACTCTTCAGAAAGGCTGCCTCAGAACCCAGAGCTGTTACATGAGAAAGAAAGAGCATGTTGTTCTTTAAGCCACTGTACTGCTAGTCTCTTTGTTACAGCAGCTTAGCCTTACCTTAACTAACACACTATGCCCCTTCCTTTGTGAGTACTTAGAATGGCTTTACAAACCACAAATCAACATTGTAGAAAAGTTCCTGCCAGTGGCTACCACCTCAAGGCTTCCTCAGCTTGTGTAAAGACCATTTAGTAACCGACCACTTACGTTAAGGCTTAGTCTCTATGCACCTAGCTCCATAAACATTTGACTATTTCTCCACGCTGGGGTCATAGCCACTGAATTCACAAAAGGTTGTGGTGTGTGTGTGTGTGTGTGTGTGTGTGAGAGAGAGAGAGAGAGAGAGAGAGAGAGAGAGAGAGAGAGAGAGAGAGAGTGCCTGTTGTGTTGCTGGCTTTTGACGTGTTGTGACCTTTTGGTTTTGTTGTGCTGTAGATCAAACCTCGGCTTCAAATACTGGGCAAGTGATTCCAGTAGCACACCATACTCCACCCTTGTGTGGTTGTGCTGTTTAAATGGGAAATTCTTCTTTGTTAACTACAGAAGACTTGTGTAAAATAATTATTGAGCATTACCAAGGTACAAACCATGTGTATAGACCAAAAATGAACTTTTCCTGTTCAGGGTTCAAAAGAAAGAATATATATCTTTTTTTTTTTTTTTAAGTTTTTTTTTTTTTTTTCCGAGCTGGGGACCAACCCAGGGCCTTGCGCTTGCTAGGCAAGTGCTCTACCACTGAGCTAAATCCCCAACTCCAATATATATATTTTTTAAAATTACATTTTATTAAGCTAGGCAGTGGTGCACTTGGGAGGCAAAGAAGGTAACCTGGTCTACAAAATGAATTCCAGGACAGCCGGGACTACACAGGGAAACCCTGTCTTGAAAAAACATAATAAATACGTTAAATGAAATAAAATAAAATAAAATAAAATAAAATAAAATCGGGGCTGGAGGGGACCTGCTGGAGAGCAGGCTCAGCTAAAGCCATGTGTTGTTCTTACAGGGGACCTGAGTTTGGTTCCCAGCACCCCCATGAGGTGGCTCCTGACCACCTGTAACTCCGACTCCAGAGGCCCTGACAACTCTGGTCTTCCAGGACATTTGCATCAAAGTGCGTGTGCAGACATAATTACAAGTAAACCTTAATCTTTCCCTCTTCTGCTGCGTGTGCAGGAATTCATGACCAAAGGCTCCCAGACAATATGGCTGGTAGCGAACTGAAGCGACCTGTGCCAAGCACTGCTTGTCTAAGGATTAGCTGAGGCCAGATGGTGCAGTCTGAGCAAACAGCTCCTGCCAGCCTCCACGGTCCTTCCCAGCTAGCCAGAGATTTGCTACCTAGGTGAGAAGATACCCCAGGTTGTAGGTACATTTACTCACACAGATATTAGTCTCCAAAGAAGGGAGAAAGAAATGGGAATTGATATGTTTTCAAGGGTACGTAGATAACAAATAAATCAATCCAGGCGTCTGATCTCAATACTTGGGGAACAAAAGCAGGGACAGAGAGGTTCCTTTTGAGCTCAAGGCCAACCTAATATACAGAGCAAATTCAAGTCCATATGGGCTACATAGAGAAATCTTGTTTCAATAAATAGTTGACTTATATTATCAAATAAAGATGGTTAGAAGTTCAATAGTTATGGTGATATGGCACATCCTCTGAGAGAGGTCAAAATAGAACAGACCTAGATAAAAGGGGGCTCTGGATTAAATCAATCAATACCTTTAATGACTTCAAACTGCTGGACGAAGGATATACTATGTTGGAAGACTCTCCCGGAATGTGAGGAGATGGACTCAGGGTACCTGAGCACAGGCACCGGCACATGGCGGAATGCAGGCTAGAATAAATGGGATATTTTTAGTTATATCTACTCAGAGAGGAGCCTAGCTATATGGCCAGTGTATTTTTGTAAATATATTTTGAGTGTGAGTCTTATTTCTGGGAGCATGGGGCTAGGAGGAAGATCCAGGGCCTAACTTCTACACCAGGTGTCCCGGCTTTGCTACCACTTGCTCTGTGACTCTGGTCCACTTGTGTTCTGGTTTCAGCTTCATCTGCACAAAGGCCGATGAGTCTCTTGTGTCTGATGGAGACAGAAATGCTGCCCCTTCTCTGCCTGTCTTCAGCGAAGGCTGTTCAGACGGCAGCAGGGCAGTGCCTGGCTAGAGTTCAGCCAGTACTAGGGTTTTTTTTTTTTTTTTTTTTTTTTTTTTGGTTGGTATAGGAATTCCACCTCTGATCCTATCGTTTCTAATGTGAACAGGGCTCAACCACACTGCTTGAATTTAGCAGGCACTTGATAAAACCACTAGACACTGATTGTTGGGCAAGGCAGGTGAAAACATTCTCACATTCCAACAGACACAGAAGTGAGTTTGGAGAAGTTACTTCAGATGGAAGGATTAAAGGCTTTTTGAGACAGAATTAGTAAAACTTGTTTTTCTTGATTGCTGACATTTTTAAAGCTCTAAAATATATTTAGCAACCTAAATGAAGCATTTCAGAAAACTAAGCTTCCTCTAAACACAGGCAGCTCTACACAGCACTCAACAGCTCGACGCTGCTGGCCTCACAGCCAGCCTAGCCCTGCCCCCTTGGCAGGGAGATAATGGACTTAGGTGCTTCGCACTGTTTGACTCACTGACATCCAGTGCACAGGCAGCCACAGACTTCGAAGGGTTCCTCTGCTTCTATTGTGTGCGCGTGCGTGTGTGTGTACGTGTGGGGGCAGGCCAGAGAGATGACCTTACGTGTCTTTCCTCCTAGGGCACCATTCATCTTGCTCTGGGTATACACACATACGTGGAAGAATTTCCTGCCTTTTAAAAGACAACCACTATTGTGTGGGTGTGTACGGTGTACGTATGCACACGTGGGAGCCCGAGGGCAACTTTGGGGAGTTAGCTCTTTCTCCCTTATTCAGCCAGAGCATCTGTCTATGTACGCCACACACTCCAGTCCAGTTGGTCAGGACTTTGGGGTGATTCTCTTGTCCGATGCTCTCATCGCTCGGGAGTTGTGAGTTACAGATGCTCATGCTGCACTCACTTTTTTATACAGATACTTTTACCTGATGAGCCACCTCACCAGCCCCCTGCCTTGACTTGTTTTAAAGACAGGGTCTCTCAGTGAAGCTGGATCTCACGGACTGGCTAGGCTGGCAGGCAGAGCCCTAGAGATCCGCCTTTTGCTGTTCTTCCCTCTCTGCTTCCAAGTGTTGGGGATTAGAAATCAGGTCCTTGTCCTTCCAGAGAAAGTACTTTACCCACTGAGTCTCTGACCCACCACACTCCCACTTTACTGACAGTGCCTCTCACTTGTCTGCCAGCAGCATGTTATACTAGGCTAGACAGAGTAGCAGAGAGAGAATCCTGCTTCTGCCTCAGGAGATGAGATCAGATTGTGTGGCTGGAGATGGCTCGCTGGTTAACAGCACTGACGCTCTTCTAGAGATCTGGGTTTGATTCCCAGCACCACAGAGCTCGTCACAATCATCTGTAACTCGTTGCAGGTGTCAGAGGACAGACGTGCATGTGGTATGCAGTAGGAACGGCAGCAGGTGCCACCATGCCAGGCCTTTTCTCTGGGTTCTGTGGATCTAACTTGGGTCTCAGGCCTGAGTGACGTGTAATTTACGGAACTGACTTATTTGTGTTGTGTGGGGTTGTTTTGGTTTCAATATATAGTCAAAGCTGACCTAGAACACATGATTCTTCTTCCATGGCCTTCCAAGGTCTGGGATTCTAAAAATTAAGTCCAGCAGAGATGCTCTTTTGCTGTTGTTTTTCAGACAGGGTTTCTCTGTGTAGCCCTAGCTGTTCTGGAACTCACTCTGCAGACCAGGCTGGCCTTGAACTTAGAGATCCATCTACCTCTGCCTCCCAAGGCCTGGGACTGAAGGCCTGCACCATCAACCTGGCTCAAAAGGCTCCTCCCCTCCCTTTTACACTGCAGTCTCAGCTTCCATGTCCCTCGGACTTCCCTCTACACCAGGGGATATCAGAGGTGCTCCTCCCCGTCCCCCAAAGTTCTCTAATGGACTCTGGGACTGGTGAGGAGTGTAAGTGTTCCGTGTACGGCTACATCTATGGTGACTGTGGAGTTTGAGAAACAGCTATCAACTGACAGTGCAGCATGCTGTACATACACTACAGGGCTTTTACAAATCTTTATTTACATTTCAAAGAAATCTGATCGTGTCTGCCCTAGATGGCCAGCGACGACGGCCACCATGCACAGGAGCAGCTCAAGGGACACAGATTCTTTCATTAGCCTTCACGATCCAGGTCACAGCCACCTCGGCCTGACCCCCTCTGCTGCAGATTCAGAGCTGGGGCAGCTCGCTTACTCATCTCTCTGGGCCACTCCTTCCTGCCGTTCTCCTGTCCAGAACTCCTGACTGTGCCTTACAATACTTCAGTCATCTACAAAAGCATCTGGAAATGAGACTATTTTTAGCCAGCGCCAGGGACAAGAACTCTCTTTAAAGGATGTACTGAATCTTGGTATTCACCACTAAAAAAGATCCTCAAGTAGAAAATGTGCAATCTGTGCCTCTTTCTAAAATAAAACCTTTAAGGTTCAAAGAAAAAAAAATCCCACCCTGAGCCACATCATTACCAGACACAACAGGCACACAAGGAGCTGAAAGGCCTGCTGTTTCCTGTGCAGACCACGCCACAGAATGACAGAAGATGGTGGGGCTTTCTGCCCAGTGTTCCTCAGCCCAGGCGTGGAAGAGAGACACTCCCCTCCCTCCTGGGCTCGATCCCCACATCTCTGCAAAGGTCACTGGGCATGTCTCTCAAACACTGGCCTTTAGCTCTTGATCACGCTGTCCTGAGGATTCCCCTCTCTGCGTTCCAGCTCACTGTCTGGTGAATTACTTTGGCTTCCTAAGGCACTGACAGCGTCCAAGTCCAACTTTCTTCTTTTCTTCAATTGGTGCAAGTGAGATTTGGATTTTGTATGTGCTGAGAAGACAAATACCAAATAAACAAAAAGTCATTAGGGTTTTCTAGAAATAAACAAGACAAAGAGAAAACATTTAAAGATAACTATACACTCTTTTAAACTGTTCATAAATAACAGAGTAGACACCTGTTTATCACTATTTGTTTAAGACAAGGTCTTACTAGGTAGCCCAGACTGACCTCAAACTTAGGCTTTTCCAGTCTTCATCTCCCAAGTGCACGGTTCTAGGCCCGGCTAAGCACTGGCTAAGGCTCTGTTGGGCAGGTTTGCTACGTGAACCAACTGTCTTCTAACTTCTACCCGCTGACACTGTCATATAGGCTCGTTCTTACTATCCTCTCTGGGAAGACACCTCCTTAGGGAATGCCTAAGCACAGGGATGACCAGGCTGATTGGACCAGGCTGACTGTTAAGCTTATTTCTTTACTTATTTGTGTGTATATATGGGTGGGAGACTTGTGGACGTGGAAGGTGGCTCTCCCTTTACTATGTTGGTTCCAGGCATTGAACTCAAGTCACCAGGCTAAATTCTTTTATGCATATTAAAAGCATCATTAAGAAAAAAAGGTTTCGAAGTATGAGTGTGGCAGAGTTTAGAAGCTAAGAGACTTTATGTGGGAAGAAGAGTCAACTTTATTCTCTAACTAGAGCTTAAGGCAAATCTGGGCTCTGGGCTGCTCTCCATGGCAGCAGGGGATGGGAGCACGGACTCGACAGATGGCACTATAGAAGGCTCACACAGCCGAGCTCACAAAGGCTCCCCCCAAAGGACATTCGACAAATCGACCACTAAGTTTCCTTTACAAAGCAATCAGACGCCCTCTCTCTTCCCCTTTCATCATTATACGCCAACAACAATCAGGGCTTCTTCTGCTGTTCGGGCACACGGCCGTCCCCGTCTCTGACAATGGGGAGCATTTTGCCAGAGATTCCAGTTAATAGACCTAATCACTGTATGGGGTGATGTGGAGAGAAACATCTACTCTGATAGCCCAGCAGAGCACACTCTGAGCGGGCTTCCTGTGGCTGGGACAGGCTAGCTCAGGCTTCCTGTGGCTGGGACAGGCTAGCTCAGGCTAGCTCTCACAGCATTTCTTCCCATCTTCCATCACAGTCTGAGCCACTCACCAGTTCAACAAGTAATGCTGAAAGAGCTGTGGGCCTGAGGACCCTATGATGCCCCTGCCTCCCAGCTGTGCTTCTGTTCCCGACCAGCTTGCAGGAGTTGTCTAATGACTTCATTTCTATCTGTCCCACAACTAAGTTCCACACAGGAAAGGCCAACAGACGTCTCTCGGTAGTTTGCTCCCCTTCTAGCTGCATCTGGAGGGTGATGGTCTTCTGTGTGTCAGGCTACAGAGTTAACTCCCTAGTCTGGGTGAGGTTCTCAGGAATCTGTCCTGTTACAAAGCTGACTCAACATTCAACTGTTAAAGACTAAGTTTTAGAAAGTGTGACTCCCCCCCACCCAAATATATTTCCCCAAATCCCCCCCACAGCCCCTCATCTGCACTCTACCTGCCCATTCCCGGTCCCCAATGATGATCCGGTCACAAAGGTCACACATGTGGTAACTTCTCTTGTTCTCAGTTTCACTGTATGGTATCTTCACTGGAGTGGCTGTAGGTTTGCTACCCTAAGAGAGCAACAGGGACATTCAATGCAAAGAGATCTGGGGACAAGTCTCTCATGTTAAAAGAGAATGGGATGTTCCCAAGAGTCCTTTTTCATCCCCAGAGAGCAGGTGGGTTAACAGATTTTAGCAACAACCTTTCTGAAGTGAAAGCAAAACCAGCTCCAGAGATGTAACAGCAGTCAGCCCTGCTGCTCTGTCCCACTGGAAAGACACTTGGCTCACCAAAATAGCAGCGGAAGTGCCAGTAAAAGAAAGTACTCTGCAATCCCAACCGCCGGCCTCCTTAATAGTCACCTGGATGAAACTCTGGACTATACTGAGAGCAGGCTCCAGAACAAACTCCTCCCACTTGGAAACATCAGATACTTCTAAGCCATATACCGGGGGGACACTGGGACCAGGTCCTAACGATGACAAAGAAAAGTTGTGAGAACCTGGCCTATAAATCCCAATCTATTCTGTTTCCAAGACCCTTAAAACCCTCAAGCGGGGCACACAGGGCCAAAGGAGTGACACTGTGCCCTCTATTCATTCCACTACGAACCTGAGCCATAGCCTCCAAGACCCATGAGCCTGAGCCCCAGGCAGGAAGTATGCACGACCGTGTAGTATGCACAACCGTGTAAACAGGGACTTAGGTGAGGAAGCTTTAATCCGTAAGGAAATCAAAATGGAGCAACAGCTCTGGTGACCTCTACGTGGGCCGTTATGATACAAAGACAGTACTTTAAAGAGGAACTAAGCTAAGCTTTGAGTGAGTGCTTACTCTACTAGCCTTGGGGCTAACTGAATCTCACCCTGCCCTCCATGCTTTTGAGGAGGGGGCTCAGAGACTCATGTGGCCTGCCTGGCTCAGGCTATCCTCAGACTCGCTATGTGCCTGAGTTTGGTCTTAGACCCCTGATCCTCCTGCCTCTCTACCTTCCAAGTGATGGGATTACAGCCATGTAGTACAATGCCAGGTTCCTCAACACCTTCTGTAAGAACCGTGTGTAGCGTAAAGGACGATTCAAACCCCACTCTCTGGTAAACACTTCTGAATGGATGTGGACTGGAGGAAGGAGGAAAAGGCATGCATCTGAGCCAGCCGTGTTGGAATACTTTAGTTTCAGTTGGCCTCTGCATCCCACAGACATACTAGACTGCCTTCTACAGCCAGGTGAAGGCAGGTACCTGAAGGCAAGAAGCATTGTCACACAGACAAAAAATATCAAAGGCATCGGGATGCCAACGGCTGGCAGGTGCTGGCCTTTTGAGTGTGCCAACCACAAATAAGATTCTCCACAGACCGAACTGGCCTACACCTGCTGACCGACACAAGGAAAGGTGAGACTAGGAGAGTGCAGGCAGCACCCACAGCACACCTGGCCTCAGTCAAGCTCTGCACCTGTTTCTAGGCCACTCTACATTTCCCTTTCTCCTCTAAGTCCTTTGTTGGGCTTCTGTGCCCCGTCTAAGCACCTTTCAACAAGTTCTCGGCTCCCAGCTGCTATTTCTGGCGTGGGTCCAAGGCCACGCTGGGGTGGGGAAGTCCCTCTGGCTCTCTGCCAGGCCATATCCCAGCAGACTGGTCCTGGCCAATCAAATGTGGCTCTTGACTTACAGGGCAGCTGTGCCTTTCACTCTGGCACCAGGGTTGAGCCTGCACAGAATGAGGTGCCATTAACCCCTCCGGCCTCAGAGACAGGAGTTACTATGGCCTTATCACAAGAGGAAGTTCTAACTCATTACAAAAAGCTTTTGTTTCAGACTTACTGTCAGACATGGGAAGGGAAGTTTACTTGAGATCTGTGGTTCTGAACATCAAGTTCAGCTGAGACTAAGATGGGACCCATCTATTAAGATAGGAGGCAAAGGGTAAACGGAAGGAAGTGACACCATACACCAAAGTGTACACCGTCAAAGGCACTGAAGACCAGGGGCAGAGGCTTCAGCTGGCCTTACCTGTAACTGAAAGCAGAACTGGCAGAAAGTAACTGGGGATGATTCAGAAGTGTATTTTACAGTGTTCACAAGAGAAAAGTGGAGTTTCACTACACTTAAAGTAATCTCCTTTTAGCTCATCAGCATACAACTGGGGGCTTGAGGGTCAGTATGAATGCCGGGTAGCCCATGGCATAGCTAAATGAAACATGACTTCAGAGTCAGGCCTGTATTGGGCTCTCTTGCCTAGAAGCCAGGGGTGAAGGGAAGGAGAGGTACTTGGCTTTCACTAGGTCTTCATGTTCTTATCTGTAGAGACAATTACCTTCACCTTGAAGCCTCAACTCAACTATATACAGCACTACATTTGTGCCAAAGACGCAGCATGAGACTTTCTTCCCTCTCCCAGTTCTGTCCAAGTCTGGAAGTGACTGCACACGCCTTCAATCCCAGCACTTGGGATGCAGAGGCAGGGGGAATCCTGTGAGTTCAAGTTCAGCCTGGTCTACAGAGCGAGTTCCAGGACAGTCAGAGCTACACAGAGAAACACTGCCTTGAACCCCAGTCCCCAAAAAAGTTCTGTCCAATTAAAGTTTCATTTGAAGCAGTTCAAGTACTATGTATATGATCACAAAAATAAAGCAAGGAGAAGCATTTTACTTTGCTCTCTTTAGTAAAGAACACCAGACCAAGAGGCACTTTAACTAGGGAAGTTCCCTGAAGATTTGTCTGCCCTACAGGGACAACACAGAAGTCAGACCCAGCCCTCAACCCCTACTCCGCTCACTGCTCTTACACTGCTTGCTCCTGCGCCCTGTTTGTAGCCACCACCATCTGCGCAAGGAAGAAGAAAACTCTTCAATGGAAACTTGTTTCTCTTTTTTTCCCCCCGAGACATCACCAGAACACCCCCCCAAACAATTATCTATGCAAAAGACTTTGGGGGCCAAATTCTTAGGGCAGATCAACATTCTGTCAAAAAGGATGAGAAGAAAAGTGGGACTTACTGCTCAAAAAGCGGTTTCTAACCCACCGGTTCTGTTTCCGGGCATATCTCTTAGTTACTTGTTTCAGAGCCTCAACCCCTGCAAGATACAGCAGACACGATGGCACCTGGGTAAGCACTTCTTTCTGTTAGGAGTCAGCACCCTCCCAGCCCACGAACAAAAGAAATAAGCACACCATTAGACTTCACAGATAACGATCTTGATTTTTAGCCGAGACTCTTCTAGCCTCAGCTCAGACTATCACCCGAGGATGTCCAGGGCTAGGTTACACATAGGAATTCACACCTTTCTTTAGAAGCTGGTTACTAGTCTCTGGTGTGCATTTCCCCTCAGTGGTCAGGTACTCGTGAAATTCCTTGAAGCCAATTGACTGGAAGATACCATGTTGATAGTCCTGGCTGGGAACAGGAGAGTGTCAGCAGTGAGCTACAGCCTCTGGAAGCCAGCAGGGGCCTTGGAGGTTGTCACTGATTACAACAGTGAGGTCCTGATCATTTATTGACTGAAATGGTCCCCTTCCCACCCCACCAGCGGCCAGGTTACTTCCTTAAAAGTAACTTCTGGAAATGCCTTTAAAAAAAAAGCCGACTTCCACTCCAACAGGTGGAATAACCTCCTTCAACAGCTCTTGCCATCGCGAAGGCCGAGGACTAGCAAGTAGATCCGGGGCCAGTGCTAGTCTTGTCTATGCTCTTGCAACCATGGGCAAGCAAAGGGGAACAGCAGGCAAATCCTCACCTATCTTCTGAAACGTTCTTAAGATTATAGCGTCTGTGAAAATCTCTCAGCTCTTCCAAGAGTCCGGCAGCAAGCATGTCGTCCACTCTCTTATCCAGGCGCTCATCTAGAACTTGAGTCAAAACAGCCCGAGAATGAGCAGTGCGTGCCAGTGCCTACTACACTCACACCGTGAACTGACCAGGCTGCCTGCCACAGGAAGGGTTTCTATCCCAATGAAAGGATTCCTCTGATATAAAGATTCATATTGTATTTACCTGACCTTTGGACTGTGTAAGTGGACAGCAAAAAAGAACAGAGCACACGCCTTCCTGTTATTTGAATAGCATATAATGACAGCTGGAACCAAGGGCAGGCGCTTTACAGTGGACTACACACCCACTGCTTTTCAAAGTGGCCAAGGGTCCCCTGGTTGACTTTCCTTTTCTCTTTGGTTTTCTGAGACAGTGTCTTACTCTGTAGACCAGGCTGGCTTGGAGCTCACAGACTCACCTCCCTCTGCCTCTGAGTGCTGGAAGTAAAGGGCAGTGCATTACCATGTCCAGTGTTTGACTTTCCCTAACTTTTGTCATAATTTTTTTTACCCTGTTATTTTCATCAGCCTCCTCAGGTGACCTCCTGGTACAGCTGCATGGTACAGCTTTAACTGCCCAGGTGAGTGGGAGGCCATCATCACATAGGTGTAGCAACCAGACACAGCACTGCCATGAGGCAACGCCAGTAGTTTATTCTGAATTGTGGTGTAAAGCTGGACTGTAAAAACATTTCATTACAGAAAAGTTAGATTCTTCCATAAACTTCTAACTGAGAATGACTCAGAATGAACTCTCCTCACAATTAGGACTGCCTGCCCTATCTGTTCACTGTTGCTACCTCTTGATGGCTCAGCGGTTAAGAGCACTGACTGCTCTTCCAGAGGTCCCGAGTTCAATTCCCAGCAACCACATGGTGGCTCACAACCATCTGTGATGCGATCTGATGCCCTCTTCTGGTGTGTCTGAAGACAGCTAGTGTACTCATGTAAACAGAATGAATAAAAAAGAAAGAAGGAAAGAGAAAGAGAGAGAACTCGCAGAACTAGAAGACAGCAGACTAAGGGTGTAGTTGAAACAATGTTTTCAAGCCTGGGCGATTCACCACTGAGTGTTCAAGGAATGTTTGCTGGATCAAACAGATCCCAGCACAGGACAGCAGGATATTTTAGCAACGAATGCTATCAGGTTAGCTAGTCAATCGTCACACTCAGTTCTTAGGTCTAATGAGTGACCCAACCAGCAGCCAACCATGAGGTCAGACAGGAAACCTCTGGCTATAGGAAACCTTCCTTCACTCTGACCTTTCAACCTTCTCAACAGCAGTCTCTTCATTCTGCGTGTCTCTTACTGCCCTGCTCTGGTATCTGAAAACCGGTACTCTTCCCTGCTTTCCAGAAACACCTAAGGGAACAACAGCATGGGGCCCAAAGCAAAAGGCATGGTGGCTGACACGATAAACTTCGTAGCTTACACTAGTGTTCACTGTCAGCCACCGGTGGTTCGAAGCGCTTGACAATTGTATTCTTCATTTTGCCTTAGACAGACTCTAGACCAAAGCATTTACCTGCCTGGTCAGCATGAAGCCAGAGGATGCATGGGTTAGGGAACTTGAGAGGGCCTCCAAGAGGACCACCGCCTTCCTCTGCGTGTTGACGATGAAGGAATTCACTGTGAGAGATTCCTGTTTCTTCAAACACTTGCAAGCTCCTAAGTTGTTTAAAAAAAGGGGTGGGGTGGGGAACCCATTAGGAATATTCATTCTGAACTGGAATAGAGAAAGACTGTCTTGCAGAAAGCCTCATTTTTCAACTTCATGCATAAATTCCCAAACCAAGAAGCCCTGGCTTTACTCTAATCCCAGAGCTATTCAGAAAGGCACCTAAACTCTGGGTGAGAAATAACACTCTTCTTTTAAAAACACATTCTAGAATTAGTTAAACGGGATCAGAAATAACAGGTTTCCTCTGCACAAACAGAAGGAGACTCACTTTCAAGTGTGCAGTACAAGCTTGTTTGGGACACTCTGTACAAGCCAACAAGTCTGGTCTCGCTGGAGAGCCTTTCCCACAGTGCCAAAGCATGCTGTACATCCAGCTCATCCACTTTCTTTTTAAATATGTCTAAAATTAATCAAGAACACTTCTGGCTAATCCAGCACACTCTCCTGGAACAAAGACTATCAAAGACGGAGCCCACACACTCCTCTCCGTGTAGTCTGCTACATTACAGCACCAGGCAGCTGAGCTCCCAAAGCTACACAGTCCCACCTGGACGGCTGCAACGTACAGCTGGAAAGCAATCCTTCCCCTCCTAACCTACTTCTGTTTCCTGAACACCAGAGGGACAGCCCTTGTTGTTCATTAGCTACGGCCACACAGAGACCATCTAAGGAGAAAACCTAACAGCACCTCACCTACTGAAGGGAACAGACTCCACCCAAAAGAGTGACAATAAAAGTTCCCATCTTCCCTACAGGAGAGACGCTAGAGTTCTTGCTTGAAACTTAGTGATTCTTCTTGAGACACAGTTCTCAAGCAGCATAAAAAATAAAAGTCTGAACCAGGTGTGGTGGTGACCCCTTTAATCCCAGCAGAGGCAGAGGTAGGCAGATCTGGGTACAAGGCCTGGTTACAGAGTAAGTTGCAGGACAACCAAAGAAACCCTGTCTCGAAAAACCAAAAGGGAGAAAGAGAGAGAGATCTGATGAGGAAAGGAGAGAAAAGTAGAGACAGATTCTAAAAATCATAGCACGCAGAACTGTAAATGCAATGTTCACTACAATGTTCCTGAACTGCTAAAAATAAAAAAGGAAAGGGTTGGCTTGAAATAAAATGTGTAGAGTCCGACATGGCGGCAAATGCCAGATTCCAAGCACTATTGATAAGAGAAGACTAGGAATTCAAGGCCACCCTTGACTAAGGCAGTCAGGACTACATGAGATCTTGACTCAACAAGAAAAAAATATGCCTACTGAGTAGAATAGCATTTCCCTAGACTATCATTCTCACCATGGTGATAACGTCTTCTCGAGGAGGAAAAAACGGTTGGAATGTAGCCCTCCAAGGAAACCTGTTTGGGAAAAACTGTCTTCTTTAATGTAAAATTTCATTGGAAGAGGGCACAATGGGGTGGGAGCATTCCTAAAGGGCTCTCCTAAGGCAGAATAATGGAAAAGTATTAAGAAACACAGGTATTAAAAAATCTTTTGAGTAGAATACTCTCTAAGCCCCCAACACTAATGTTACCACAGCAGGTGATGTGTGTTGGTAGCACACAGTAAACCCTTCCTTAGATCGCCTCCTGTGCCAGACACGGAGCCGAAGAAAAACAAGGCAATATATGAAGTTTCAATTCCAAAACACTCTCAGAAAGCACATGGGGAGTTTATTCACCACTTCTTTCCCTGCTACAAAGTTTCCATGTGCAGAGGTGAGCTCACTGATAAACACCACCGCCCACTGGGAAAGCTACTGGGAAAGCCACAACCCAGCATTGCACAATCAAATTATGAAACTCAAGTCCCAATGTAAAAGAACCACATGCCAGAAAAATTTTATATGAAAACTGTTATACAAGCAAAGATCAAATAGAAAATGAAGCAAGATTACATAGGCCCTGGGGAAAAACAATACAGTACTGTGCCTTTAAAATGTAACAGCAAAGCAGAGTGCAACTGGTTATTGAGGGAGATGGATTGAGGCAGACTCACGGCCTCCAAGTCACTGAACTAGAACAACAAATCAATTTCCACTATTACCAAGCCCCTCTATCACCCAGGTCAAACAAACACTTTACTGTCTCCACGATCTCTAAAGGAACTCTGGGGCAATGGACCCAGGCTTTCTTACCTGGCCACTTTGCGTTTGTCATGTGGGTGTAGCTTGGCAGCCATTTCTGGATCCACCTGGCTTAGCCGTTTATGGAGTTCATGACCATCTTCCTTTTCAAGTTCTACTTTCCGATCAACCGCTTTCCCAGTGCCCATTCCCTGGGGCTAGTACATGAAAGTTTACAAATAAATGTAATCCAACATTCAATAAACATTCAGACTATATAATGGGCAGGCATCTTGCTAAGCCTTAGGAATAAAGAACAGAGATGGATCTGAAGATCGTACCATACAGTGGGAAAGAGATCATAAACTACAGTTTCCAGTATGTAGGGTAAGTACTGTAAGGCCACAGTAACAAAGAGTGAGGGCACTTGCCTCTCAGGGAAGGACTGGCTACTCTGCTTGTTTAACTGGGCTACCACATCGAGTTTACACATTCAGCAATCTAGTCCACCTTCCCTAAGGATGACCGAAGAGTGGGCCAGAACCGCCAGCACATTGCCATTGCCAGTCTTGTTCCACACAGCAGCACCTCACAGAAAGGGTCAGTGCTGGACGTCTCTGACACATACACTATGCCGGCAGCCGGGAAATGCTGAGTCAGACAGATGTACTGCTAATTTACAGGGATGCTAATTAATCCACAGAGCCTTTTTCCCACACACAACCCCTACCCTTAGGCCAGCTTGGAGGAGTATATTTCACATATGGAGGTGGCATTTGTTCAGAATACTAAGTAGGAAAATTACAGCTGCTGACTGTAAGAAACAGTTAAGAGTCAACCTTCCTCCCACTAAAATTATTTAGCATGAAAATGAATGGGAAGCCATTTCTGTAGTGAGTTACAAGTAAACTAGACTTACCTTGGTAGTCACAAGAACTTTCCAGAGCAGAGACTCAATGTAATAATTGGTTCCTCCCACCACAATAGGAATTTTGTCTCGAGCAAAAATATCTTCAATGTAAACATTAAGAAAGTTATTTAATATCAATAAGTGGATACTGACTCATGTGGGAAGAAGAGTTTTAACAAGAAATCACAAAGGCCAGCACATGTATGCATACCTCAGGCTTCCACCCACTTATGCTTATGTGCACATGCACTTACATGCACACACACTAACAAGTATACAACACACACACACACACACACACACACACACACACACACACACACACCCAAAAAAAATGGGAAGGAAGGAAGGAAAGACGGACGGACAGACGGATGGCAGGCAGGCAGGCAGAGGGGCTGGAGAGATGGCTCAATGGTTAAAAGCACTGGCTGCTCTTCTAGAGAATTGGTTCAATTGCCATCACCCACATGTGGCTCTCAACCATCTACAATTCCAGCCCCAGGGAATCAATTGTCTTCTTCTGCCCTCCCAGGCATCAGCCACATATGTGGTACACAGACATATGCAAGCAGTCATATGACACATAAAATACGATAGTTAACAAAATTTTTAAAAGTCACGTATGTTTAAAGGGAGGAAGCAAAAGGGAGTGCCCTGTCTTCGTGCTTCCTGTAATTTCATGGAATCATTTTCCATTAGGCCTGGAGGGACTTCCATAAACCAGGCCTAGTAAATGGATGAGAGCCCTGAGCTTAATCTGAGCATCACATAAATTGGGTGTGGTGGCACATATCTGTAATCCCAGCACTCAGGAAGGGGAGGCAGGAACACTAGAAGTTCAAGGCCAGCCTGGGATATATGAGTCCTTGTCTCAAAAAACAAAACATGAGGGGACTTGGAGATAGCTTAATGCTGAAGAGTGCTTGCTGTTCTTGCAAAGGACCCAGGTTGAATCCTTAACACCTACATGGCAACTCACAACCATCTGTAACTCCAGCTCTAAGGGATCCAATGCCCTCATCCAACCTGTACGAGTACCAGGCATGCACACAGTGCACAGACATATATGTAGGCAAAACATTTACACACATAAATATTTTTTGTTTAAAAACAGAAACAAGAAAAAAGAAAACCAGACGTAAATTCATGATCACACCTGGTTCTAGAAATGTCTAGGTCTTGCTCTTCCCAAGGATGCTCACCAAGGTGACACACAGTGTGTGACCTGGCTTTCTGAGATAAGACATAGGCTAGTTCTCCCACACCACAGCTGTGAGTCAGAGTCTCCAGACCTCACCAGACTTCGATTCTCATGGCAAGCTGCTCAAACTATCTGAGCTTCAGTTTTCTCATCTGTAAGACTCCAGAGTGTTTAGGAACATTAACTGTAACTGTGTCTAAGGCCTCTACTGCAATGCCCGAAAACCAGGAAGTACTCAATTTATTGCAGTCACGTATTTCTGCTTCTTAGAATTCTCTTTAGAATTTCTGTTGAGCAGATAATTACTTGCTTTACCTAGGGCTCTGCTTGTTTAAAAAGAGTTGATTTTTAATATGCAGTTAATCATTCATTTGTTCCTTCTTCCTGCCAGCCAACCTGCAGTGTAGAACTAGATGGGGGTTTCCACCAGAATCCTTCTAACTGGTAAGAAAGAACATACTATCAACAGAGGATTGCAGAGGGCTGGCACCAGCATAACAGCTTATAATCTCAGCACTCAAGATGCTGAGGCAGAATAATTCTATCAGTTCATGGCCAGCCTGTGTTACATAGCAAATATAGGACCAGCCAGGACTACACAGATCTTAGCTCAAAAAACAGACAGGGGCTAGGAAGATGGCTCAGTAGGTAAAGGTGCTTTCCACCAAGCCTGCCGACACAGGTATGGGCTAGCCTTGAACTCTCCATCTTCATGCACTGGGATTCTGGAGCTCACTGGAATACTTTCAGTTTGACACTGTGACTTTTATGCTCTTAAGCAAATCTCGAATCTAGCCTAGAGCTAGTCTGGTGAAGTCGTCCTCTGCTGCTACTGTGCTTGGAAAACGCCAAGCCCTTCCCACACTGTGTCACTCTTTATGAACATCCTGCCTGTCTCAGAATAAGACCTCATCTTTGGTGATAGCTGTCAATCTGAAAGGGATTCATTCATATATATCCTATCTCATCTGACAACAGCCCTGCAAAGTAGGCAGACTTGAAATTATCTCCATTTTAGTCTACCCATTTGATAGGTAAAACACTATCTCATTGTCTGGATTTGCATGCCCATGATTAGTAAGGAGGACAAACCTTTTCCATGCTTATCATCTGTGCTTGCTCCTATGTGAATTACACAGCAGGTCTGTAAGGATCTTCGCATTCACAAGAGAGTCCTTCATTTATTAAGAACATTGGTCACTTGTTCCCTATTTTATAAACATTTCCCCAAGTTTATATATGTCTTGTTGGCTCAAAGCTGGGTTCAAATTGCTGCAGCCAATGGCCTTCTCCCACTCCTAGGTGCTGGGATTGCAGGTGTGCACCATTGTGCCAAGCTGAGTTTTGCTTTCTAACTTCTGTAGTTACAACTGTGGCAAAACCCCACATGTATCCTGTAATTCTCAACATTTATATAATTTATACAATCCTTCTATGCTGATTGATGCATGTGGATACAATTTATTCATTTTTACTGTTACAAAGAACCTCTATGAGTAAAGCAAATTTTGTACATTCTTTGAGAGTAAGCATTTGGGTGTTTATTGCTATTAATGGCAAAATTTTGATGCATACCTATGTCAAACTGCCTGAACAGGAGATCCTAGGGCACGTGCCTAGGGGTTCTAGTTTGATACGCCTTTTATTTTTTGAGACAAGTTTTCTCCCATGGGCTTGCCTAGAATTTCTTATGCTGCTGTGACCTTGAACTTCTGACCTCTTTGCTTCTACCTCCCAAGTGCTGGGATGACAGGAACACACCACCATGCCCACCCAGTTCATACAGCGCTGGGGATCACACTTGGGCTTTGTGCATCTAGGCAAGCAGCCCACCTGTATCTGCTGTCCTGATGGGCACCCTTACTGACGCAAAAATCAATCTATCTATCTATCTATCTATCTATCTATCTATCTATCTATCTATCTATCTATCTATCTTTCCTTCTTTCTTTTCTTTCTTTCTTTCTTTCTTTCTCTTTCTTTCTTTCATTTGTTCGTTCAGAAACAAGGTTTCTTTGTGTAGCCCTGGTTGTCCTGGAGGCTGACCTTAAATTCAGAGCAATCTGCCTGTCTCTGCCTCCCAAGTGCTAATATAAAAGGTATGTACTACCACCCAGGGCTTCCATTCATTCTTTACCATTCTGAAATACATACGATAAATATATACATCCATTTCAACATACACTGAGTTTCCCATTGTTCCGCGTGTGCGCGTACATACGCACGCACACTTTTGGAATCAATTTTCTCCTTTTCTACTCTGGGATCTGGTGATGAAACTTGGGCCCTCAGGTTTACATGGCAAGTGTTTTACCCATTGAGCCTTCTCACTGGCCCCTGTGTTACAATTTCACCTATGTTATAACTGTTATTGCCCATACACCCTCTACTTAATGGTTCAGGATTTTTTTCTGTTACTAGGGATTGAACCTGGGACCTCATTCACTTATACTGGTCAAGTGCTCTAACACTGGACTACATTCTCCAGTAGTTATGGTTTTGAGATAGTCTCATCAGATATCCCAGACTGGCAATGTAAGCATAATCCTCCTGCCTCAGCTTCCCATAGAGTTAAAGTTATAGGTATAAACCCCCTCACCAAGTTCCTTTGTTCTCAAAAATGTCTTAGTTTTATGCAGAACCATTTTTCAAAATCCTTCCCTACTCAACAATTCCTGTGAGGTTTTCAGTGACTTCATTATCATTGTAAGTGTATAATTTCATATCCCCATTCTATAGAGCAGAGGTCTGAAGCTCCATGCTGTGGGCAGTGTTTGACCTGGTAAAAACAACATGGTCAAAAGAGGTAATTTCAGACTTACACCATAGATTTTCTACTTCCAAACCAGTATCCCTGCCATAAAATGTTTTCCCCAAATGTCCCTAACATGTAGGATGGTGAAATGACCCAATGGGTAAAGGAGGAGCTAGCAAGCCAGATGACCTGAATTTAGACCCCAGGGGACCACATAAAAAGCCAGATGTGAAGGGCTAGATAGATGGCTCAGTAGTTAAGGGCACTGGCTTCTTTCTCTCAGGACCCAGGTTTAATTCCCAGCACCCACATGCCAGCTCACAACTGTCTGTAACTCCAGTTTCAGGGAATCTGACATTCTCATAAAACATTCATGTGGGCAAAACACCAATGCACATGAAATAAAAAATTAAAGTAAATAAATAAATAAATGGATAGCTGGAGATGGTGTACGCATCTATAATCCCAGCAGCCATACTGATAGGAGACAGAAACGAGAGAATCACTTAGAACCTCATTATGGGTCAGAATGCCTGCAATACACAGGATGACAAACACCAAAAAGACTTTGCCTCAACAAAAAAGAGAGATCTGACTCCTGAAAGTTGTATTCTGACCTCCACACACACAGGACACACACATGTGCACACATACAATAAAAATACATAAACTTTAAAAAGAAGGAACCACACAGACCTCTTGTTGTAGTGTAGACTCTAACTTAGTAGATCTGGGGTGGAGCCCAAGGGACAGCATTTCTAATGAGTTCTGAGGGAAGCTTTACTGAGTGTAAGTGCCCTTGCTTAGAGTAAACCACCACTAGGAACCCTCCAGGGGTGGGTGCTAAGTTTCCTTAAGGATATCAGGGCAGTGGCTCTGTTCCTAAAGTCCACCACGGTGTAGCTGGTCACGAGTGGATCCACAAAGCTGATCATGTGATGCCGGCACAGCTTCTGCTCCTGGGCAGAGACCTTATTGGTGATGATGTCTAGCCCTTCATAGACCTATGAGGAAGAACATAAATGAGAGAGTCATCAGCCTCCACAGAATACACACTTGATGAGCAGAAGTGACAGTCTATCTCTCCTCCAGCCAAATACTTGGCTGACCCCAAGCAACAGGTCTAGCTTTTGTCTGGAAGCAAAACCAGAAGCACAAAAGTGAAGTCAGAGCAAGAAGAAAACAGTGCTGTCTTGCTTGCCACACCGTAGCTGTTCGCCTGACTTAAGAGATTAAGGAGGTATGTAAATCCCTGCCAGGAAGGAACTCTCAAGTACCAAAGACTTCTCTAGGCATTTAAACAGCTTCTCGTCCGCTCTTCAGTCTCCAGAAAGGAAAACATTTCTGCATTGCTCACAACTGCCCCAAAGGCTCGGCAGCTCTTGGACTTAAGCAGGGCTCTAAGAGGTTGCAGGGCTCCTGTCAGATTGCTTCCACTTATGAGGAAGTGGCAAGTCCACGAAGACACACCGAACACACGTGGATCCTCACTACTGCCCTGCTCTACTAGCGACATCATCATCTGCCCAGTGACTGCTCAGGTCAGCACTTAAAGTCTATATACCACAGGCAATGCTACCCGCGAGCTCTTGACCTGCCAATTCTACTAAAAGTGCAAGAGCTCCCTGTCTGGATGGAAGGGCTCACTCAGATAGAGACCAGATCTGAAAATACTAGTTTGGGAACAGGGATAAATGTTCTCTCTGTAACCACTGATTCTGTAAGCACCGAACCAACAAACAGCAAGTCCCACAGAGCCCCAAGGATGTTAAAGGTGTTTTCCAGCTCACATTTCCCTTTACTTACACGAGTGTCAGGTAAGTGAAGAACAGCGCTATGGTTACAAGGAAGAGCCCCGGCGCCTTGCTTCCTCAGGTATCTCCTGGTTCTGCCAATTCCTGGCTTTTATTCTGGGAGTACAAGGGTACCAACTCCTCTGAACCCAATCCCTCTTAAGTGCACAGAGGTAATAACTCCTAACTCAGAGGCTTGTGAGGGCTGAATGACTTAATCCAGATAAAATGCACTTTGTTTTTACCTGGTACTTGCTAAGCATTGTGGCTCTGTATTATACCATTTTTCTATCAGACACTCAAAGTAAACTTTCATCCTGAGATCTGCCTTTAGAAATATCTTCTAGGGCAGAGACTCTTTCTAATGCTATATACCTTTAATATGTAAAGATGATATGTAGATGGTCTTAGGTGGCCCCAGTAAAAGGGTCATTCAATCTTTCCCACCACTACCACCAAAGGGGTGGTAACCTGCTGATTGAGTACCACTGTTCTAGAGGCCCTTACGATGGGGGGAGGGGGAGAGCAAGTTTACACCCTGGCAGCAGAGGCAAGTAGAACTCTGAATTCTCGGCCAGCCTGGTCTACAGACAAATTCAAGGACAGCCATGTCTTTCAAGACAAGGAAGCACTGCCTTCAAAACAAAACAAAACAAAACAAACAAACAAACAAAACAAAAAAACACGTTAAGTATAATTCTGACAGAAGGTAGTCCCAGAAGTAGGCCCAAGTTATTACACACAGAACTGCTTACCATGTGGTTTACAGTACATACAAATGCCAAGGATATCAGGAAAAATGAAATATTGACAGTTTAACTTATATTCATGGAGTAAAGATTATAATTCACATAAAAATTAAAAAAATCAACTACTTTTTTTTTCTTTTTTTTTTCGGAGCTGGGGACCGAACCCAGGGCCTTGTGCTTGCTAGGCAAGCGCTCTACCACTGAGCTAAATTCCCAACCCTAAAAAATCAACTACTAACGAGTTACATTAGTAAGGTTATCCTTTGTCTCCTATAGCATCAGATTAATTGGGATAAGACATAGAGATATGGGTGAGCAGAACATGGTACACTCATTTGTAATCCCATCATTGGAGAGGCCGAAGCTGAGGGCCACAAGTTCAAAGCCAGCCTGCATTGTATGGAGAGCTCCTGTCTCAAAGAAACAAAAACAAAAAAGGCATGAAATAAGGACTCCTGTCACTAGAAATCTTAGTCAGGCGGCTTCTTAATGTGGATTTCACAGAATATACGTCTACAGACTAGGTTTGCTGCAGTGTCACTGGGTCACAATCACATCGTACAGTGTTCTATGCCAAGTGTAACTATGAGAAAGATAATGAAGATCTGCAACACTGCCAGCTTCCAAACTAAAGCTAGATGACAGACCTGTCTGTCTGTCTCTTTCTGTGTGTCTTACTATGTGGCCCTGGCTGGCCTGGAACTTGCTATGTAGCTCATGCCCTGCCTCTGCCTTGCAAATGCTGAGGTTTCTGATCTGTGCCGCTGTGCTCAGCTTAGTGTTTGTTTCTTTAGGGTCTCAGGTGAGGCTGGGAGTGTGACTTAGGGGTTCACTTGTCTAGCAAGTGAGACAGGTCCTTAGCACCACCAGAAACAAATAAAGGAGCACAAAAAACAAACAAACAAACAAACAAAAAACCAAATGCTGACAAGGATGTAAAGATGAGACTCTGGGGACACTAGTGTTTAGAAATTTCAAAGTGTTTACACTCCAAAGCAGGGTGGAGCGCTCAGGCTCTGGGCTAGCTCTGCAGTCCCAGCTGACATCACTGACATCACCATGGCCTCTAAACTGACCTTAATGACCTTTCTGCTGCCACTGTTGGCTGGAAACAGAGCTTACGCAGGTCCACTATCTTCCAGTGCGTGTGCAAGGGGAGAACAAAGGAAGTGTCTCAGAGAGACACATCCCCAGCAGTCTATCCCTTGACCACATCATGGATTCTTCCATCTGCACAACAAATTTATAACCAACTTAAATCAGCAAAATAGCAGCTGACTACTGATGAAGCCACCACACAACCTTCACCCAGTGTCTAACTAACCAGCTACCCACCTCTCCAGATCCTCTCCCTCACCACACAACCCTTCACCTAGTGTCTAACTAACCAGCTACCCACCTCTCCAGATCCTCTCCTTCACGTCTCAACCAAGCCCTCCTGCACAGTACCTGTCACTCAGACTGGACAGTCATTCAGTGGAAGTGACCCAGGGGAGGGGAGGCCTTGAAACATCGCTCCCTGAAGCTATACCACGCTTTCTAAGCAATAAGGAAGGCTGAGGTCAATATGGTCTTTTCTCTGCTCAGCATTGGCAGCTCCACCCAGGTCCACCTGCAGACGGAAGACTGCAATGCAGAGCATCCTCTCGTTGCTGCAAGGACTCTGCGCCTGTATCTTCCAGGTCCCAAAGGCATCCACAGGTACCGCTCTCCAAAGGCATGCCCAGTCTCTCAGCTCTTCCACAGTCCAGACGTGGCCACAAAGAACACTTCTGTGAGTGCCCTCAGCCTGTACAGCAGCAGCCCAAATTCCTAGGCAATGACAGTGATGGCAACTAGGAGCTTGTGGGCACCAAACGCAAGACCAGACAGCTGCTGGACAGTTTGTCTCGGACACCTGCCTTGTCCTTCTCGGTACTGTCTATGTGCCAAGTGGAAGAAAATACTGATAACAAAAGCTGGAGTTTCACATAAAATCTCCATGGGAAAAGTTCTTGTAGTAGTAGTGAGAGATATCTTAGGTCAGGCATTTTGTGTACATCTGAAATCCTAGCACTTAAGAAGTAGAAGAATATGATCACAAGTTTAGGTCAGCCTTGGCTACATAGAAAGACCCTGCCTCAAAACACAAAAATGAGCCAAGTGTGGTAGCATATGCCTTCAAACCCAGTAGTGGTAAGCAGACCTCTGTGAACTCAAGGCCAGCCTGGTCTATGCAGGAGTCCCAGGTCAGCCAAAATTACATCATGAGACCCTGTCTCAAAAATTAAATGAAATAAGGAGGGGAAGAGGGCAAGGAGAGAAACAGCAAACAACAAAAGGTCCCATGGCCTCTGACCTGACCTTGCAAGCCAGGATGAGGCAGCAGCTGCTGTCCTATGCCTTCACTTTATGACCCCCATAGAGAAACCGAATGGCTACCAGAGACTTGCAACAGGCTCTTGGCCCACTGCCTCCAAGACCATAAAGCTGGGTGGTCCATATTCCAATCTACTTTCCTTGGTATCCCTGTATCAAAGAGAAGACCATGCAGGACACGCTGTGGTTCTCTGACTTTACTTATGACCTCACGCTGTGCAGGCTGACAGACAACCTACAGGCAACACTAGACCAAGACAGGTGCAAGGGCAGCTGTGGTCTGACATTCTGCAGCCTGCCAGTGGCTGATCTCTGAGGTATAACAGTCCTTCCGATCCCTGCTCTGGGGACTAGCAACCTAAGTTTCCTGTATTCACGAGGCTTGCGTTCAATTCAGGGCCTGAGACCTACAGAGGGCGAGGTAAGGGCAAGCCCAGCTTGCCCAAGCCTGGCTCTTTCAGCTACACCTCTGCTGGCTGCTGTCTCTCTAGACTCGTGGCCAGACATCTCCTGCCTCATCTGTCCTCTACTAAAGGGCTCCTTCACGTCTAAAAAAAAGTACTTGTTCCCATGAACCCTTCTCTCTGGGCCTGTTATACTTGCAAAACCATGTTTTTGTAGCTTTGATCATCAGCCTCTACAAATAAAACCTGATAGACAAAGACCATGAAAAACCCAAAAGGTAGAGCCAGGGCTGGAGAGATGGCTCAGCAGTTAGAGCACTTGCTGCTCTTGCAGAGGACCTGGATTTGGTTCTCAGGAGCCATGGGGCAGCTCACAACCAACTGTGGATCCAGTTCCAGGGGATCCAATGCATTCTTTTCACTTCCTTGGGCACTTGGCACATACAAGACACACACACAACCAGGGAGCTGAAGGCTCAGCTCAGTGGGGAGCAAGCACTTGTCCAGCACATCCTGTGTTCAGTCCTTAGTGCCACAGACAGAAAAAGAGGAACAAAAATAAAATAACACAACCCAGAACAAAATTTTTTTTTTTTTTCCAGAGCTGGGGACCGAACCCAGGGCCTTGTACTTGCTAGGCAAGCGCTCTATTGCTGAGCTAAATCCCTAACCCCTAATTATTTTGTAAAATGCTATTTGGCCCAGGTTTAGCATATTCATATCTCAGAAACTCTAGTCATGCCTAGAACTTTATTATTTATTTATGTCTAGGACATTTTTTTTCAACAGGTCAAATCAGACTTGTGGCTAAATGCCTTGCATACACCCTCGTGCGCAGCTTCAGTTAGTTTCAGTGTGCTAATACAACAGTCAGTCTGGAAACTGGAAGAGCTAAAAAGAAATCTTTCAAAGACAGCAAGCCTCTCTGCTCCACTTCCCTGCTCCCCTGGGAGCCTGGGATGGGAGCACACAGAAATGACTACGAGGGAGACCAGCTGATAGAGTGCTGGCCTACCATGAATGAGGTCATGAGTCAACTCCCCAGCACTACATAAGCTGAGTATGGTGGTGCAGGCCTGCTATCACAGCACTCTAAGACAGGAGAACAGAAGTTCAAAATCATCCTAGACCACCACATAAGGAATTCAAAGCCTGCCTGGGTTAGAGACCCTATTTAAAAAAGAAAAGGAATGTGATAACTCGGTTTCTTTGTGACGTCTGGAATGTTCTTAAAATTTAGAGTTTAGGGAGGAAAGATGATTCAGCAGGTGAAGGTGCTTGCTGCCTGATGGCCTGAGCTCAGTCACTGGGACTACTGTGGTGAAGGAGAAAGACCCCGCAGGCCATCCTCAGACCTACACATGCTGTGGTGCATGCAAACATACGTGGTTCACACTAATTCAAGGCTCTGAAGAATTTTTTAAACACTTAATTAGAGGTTTAAGTCGGTCAATTAGCTATCATAACTGACTTGTCACAACATACATTCAATAATAAGCCCATTACATGTCAGATGTGAAGGACGTAAAGAAGATTAAGAAAAGTTCCTGCTCTGATCTCAATGAATTCTGGGAAGCTGAGCAGAAGGACTACAAGTTCAAGACCAGCCTGGACAACCTAAGAGGGACGGAGGTAGCAAGGGAGGAAGGAAAAGAAGAAACAGAAAAGCAAGATTGAGGATGTAATCAGTGGTCCAATGCTTACCCAACTCTTGTTTAACGCTCCCTACAAAAAAAGGGTTCCTAGTCTCACTGAGGTCAAGTCTTAATTTAAAAAAGGGGGGGCCTGGGTGGAGGGAGGCTATGACAGGAGGAATGCTGTGAGATCAAGACTAGCCTGAACTACACAGTGAAGTCTTAGATAGCTTGGGCTAGAGAGTAGGGCATTTTAAAAATAAAATGTTTAGGGCAGGAGAGATGGCTTACAGCAAAGAGAGCCCGCTCTGTAGCTGCAAGGAGCAGAAACACAGGGTGAGTGCGGCTCCCTCACTTGGTTCTTTTCTTCCAAGTTACTGACCCTTTAGACCTCACTTCCTTCCCACTCCACATCAGATCCTGAAGTCCTTCAACCATTCCCTCCTCAGATTAGACTTAGCTAAAAGACCACAGCCTGGGTTTTACAGACCAATGCAGCCACCACCTGTCTTTTCTGATTGCTGCCCCCACTGTCCAGTACTATGTGGATGTCACTTACTGAGGTCACCTACCTGCCAAATACAACACCGCTCACTCAACTTTCAGAACAAGCTCCAGAAAGTCCAATACGCTACTGCTGAGCACTCCAGCGTGGGAACTGCTCTCCTCTGACACTCCAGTAGCACCATTTCCTCATCTCACTAGCCCTTCCTCTGTCTCAGGCAAGCCCCTCATCTCTTAGCAATGCCTACCACATGAATACTGCTGATAGATGCCTGACTTTAGGCAGGTGCCTGCCATTTCAGCAACCTCTGTGGATACCCTGGTGTCTACACTTACTTGTGCTGACAATTCCCAAGCCCACATCTGCAGTCTGTGTCTTCCTTGTGGCACCAGACCCGTGGATGGATCTGAACATTTCCCTCTCAGTGAAAGCTGTCCAGAGTACAACAAAGGGATTAACAGTACAGGTCTGACTGCCTGACCAAGGCTCCGGCTCTGCCACTCACTAGTCATGAGCTTAGACAAGTCAACCCTACTGCGCCTCAGACTCTCCACTTACAAGTAAGGGTGATCTTACACCTACCCTCAGAATTCTTGTCACAGTGAGATGATTCACATAAACAAAAGCACAGTGACTAGGGCCATTCTTTAGAGTGCCAATAAAGCTTAGTCAGTCAACTAGCTAGGGCTATGCCTCCTTCCTCTATCACCATCATCACCCCAAACAGGCCCCTGAAACCGGACATGCCGCAAACTGAGCCTGTCACCCTCTCCTGTGTCTGAGTGAAAACTGAGCCTGTCACCTTCTCCTGTGTCTGAGTGAACCACCTAGGTAATAAACCAAAACTTTAGGATTCCTAGTCCCTGTTTCCCCTCATATTCCCCATCTACCTCAACTTTCATCCATGACAGTTTTTATTTACTTATTTACTTATCTATTTTTTGAGGCAGGGTCTCACTATGTAGCCCTGGCTAGCCTGAACTAGTCTATGTAGACCAGGCTGGTCTCAAATGTTCAGAGATCCACTTATGTCTCTGCCCCGTAAGTGCTGAGACTAAAGTTGTGTAAATTACCATCACACCCAATTCATACTAATTTTAAAAAATATCTCACCAGGCCAGTGAGATAGCTCAGAGGGAAAGGATATTTGCCACCAAGCCTGGTGACACTGTGAGCTCTGGGGGATGGGAAGGGAAGGGTGGACATATGCAGATGAAAGGAAGAAAATTCCTTTAAAGAATAATTGGTACCAAAAAGAACTGTCTGATTTTATTTATTTAGGTTTGTCAAGACGGTTTCTGTGTGTGTAGCCTTAGCTGCCCTGGAACTCACTCTGTAAAACAGGCTGGCCCTCAACTCACAGAGATCCACCTGCCTTTGCCTCCTGAGTGCTGGGATTAAAGGAGTGTGGGTGGCACTGCTGCCCAGTTTGTCTTACTGTGTAGCCTTGACTGACCTGGTGCACCCGATGTGGACCATGTCCTCCTCCATCTTGGCTATGCATGGGGCTCACCACTACTGGGATTACAGATTTAGGCCAACAGTTCCACCTAGAGACCTGACTTCCTTTCACCAAATTAACTAAGCAGATGCTCAACAGGGGAAGTGCTGACTCTCAGCTGACTTCACTTTAAGAGGTTTACTTTTGACATTTACAACTACTCTTGGTTAGAAAGAATGAGTGTGCTACAGAATCATGGCAATCGGGCCTCTCAGCTTTATTTAGCAGAAATTCAGCTAAAGGACTGGGCAGCAGGTAACAGCAAGCACTGCTCTAGCAGGGGACCTGAATTCAGTCCCAGCATCTACAGTAGTGGCTCACAACACCCTCTTAAGTCCAGCTCCAGGGGACCCAATACCCTCTTTCTGGCCTTCAAGGGTGCCTGTGTTCACATGCCAGTGCATGTACTCACATGGACATAAGTACACATAATTAAAAGTAAATCTCTGAGTGATCTGTGTGCAGATGAAGATGCCCAGGCCAGGCCTGCTGTCCTATCTGATGGTTTACGTGGTATCTGAGGAGCCCCATAACTTGGAAGCGAGTGTCTGCGTCTGGGACGGCAGTTCTGTACACAGTGAAAAGGGGCAGACTTTTAAGTTTTGGCTTCCTTACCCAGCTGGAGCCTTCATTTGACAGGTTAAAGAGCTAATTTTTACTTTTGCCTTAAGTTTCCTCATCTGTAAAGTGAAGATAATGAATGTATCTACATTCTTCATTGAGTATTCTGATGAGTTAATATATGTAAAGTGTTTAGAACAGTGCCAGCAGACAGTAAGTACTACATTAATTGACTGACATTATATTTAATATATTTAATTACTGGTGATTAAACATGATTTTCCTTGGCTCCTGGAGGTGAGCCCCCTGGCAAGTGTTTGAAAGGAAAGAACCACAGTGTACCAGAGCAAAAGTGTAAGTGGCCTCGGAGGGTTGGCGGTCAGAGGGTGACTTCAGAAGTTGGTTTTCTCCTTCTACCACATGGTTGTCTGGGGGATCAAAACTCAGGCCTTCAGGCTTGGTGGCGATTCGACAGCCTGAGGAATGAAGCTATTCTAAAAAGACTGCTGTGCCCTTCCTACTGGCCCAGAGTCTATACTGATCCCTGAGGAACTGGAATTTCCCCAGAAATCTCATGCTGGGAAAAGGAAAGTGTTGAACCCTAGTGACATTAGATAAGGAACTAAGGAAGACATTTCACAGAGTTCCTGTCAGACCACCCAGCATGAGAGACTGGAGCTGAGACAGTGCTGCAACTCCACACCATGACCAGGATGTTGACCTTACACACTACTTAAACCTAAACGTTAGGTCAAGACCACAAAGGTGAACAGGGTTGGAGTGAGATGTTACTGGACCCTTTCTTTACCTGTTCTTCTTACCAGTGTGGCAACAGTGAACACACCTGCTTTCCACACTGTCCACCATGCTTGCCTGCCTAGCTGGCTTATTAAAGATGGGTGGTAGTATACACCTTTGACAGAGCACTTACTCGGGAGCTAGAGGCAGGCCGATCTCTGAGTTCAAGGCCAGCCTGATTTATATAGAGTATGCCAGGCTATATAGTAAGACTCTATGAATGAGTGGATGGAATGAATGAATGAATGAATGAATGAATGGCAGGGGGCTAACCCCAACGGTGAGGGATGCCATGGCTCAGGCTCTATCTGACCCTAACACCTCCAACAACAGAAAGGGCTTTAGGGCTGGAGAGATGGCTCAGAGGTTAAGAGCACTGTCTGCGCTTCCAGAGGTCCTGAGTTCAATTCCCAGCAACCACATGGTGGCTCACAACCATCTATAATCAGGTCTGGTGCCCTCTTCTGGCCTGCAGGCATACATGCAGGCAGAAAGCTGTATGACGTATACATAATAAATAAATAAATGTTGGGGGAAAAAAAAAGGGCTTTAAACACTGAGACAATGTAGGACCCTTAAAGCCTAAAATATTTACTAATGGCTCTCAACAAAATATTGACAGCTGCTGCTCTAAGCCCAGCACATGTTCCTATTCTAACATAGCCAAAGAGGAAGATGAAACCCAAAGAGTCCAGTTATAGAGTAGCAGGGCTGAAAGCCAAATTCAGCTTTCCAAGTACACAAACATGTCTACCAGGTAAGAGGAAGACCTCAGAGTAACAACAAACTGTACATTAAAGATATTGGCTTTGGAAGTTTGCTGTCAACAGTTACTCGCACACTTGCTAACTGCTGTAACCCAGAGCAGTGCTTTTGACACCTTCCAATGACCCCTAATGTATAGCACAGGTTCAGAACCACATTCAAGTGGTAAGATATAAACAAGGAGAGAGGAAGATCGGGGAAATGGTTCTATGAATAAAGCATACAAGCAAGAGGAACAGAGTTTCGATTTCCAGAACTCACATAAAGGCAGTGCAGAAGTGTGTAGCAAAGATGGGACTCTGAGCAAGCTAGCTAGCTAGAGGAGCCAGAATGGGCAAGCTCCAGGCTCAGCAGAGGGCCCTGCCTCAAGAAGTAAAAGGGATGAAGAGACCCAACATCAACTTCGGGCCTCCAAACTTAACACACACATTAACAATATACATACTGCAAACACATATACATGCAAAGAAAGGCGGGGGGGAGGGGAGAAAGGAAGGCAAGAGAGTTCATAAAGAAGTCCTCACGGTCACCTGCAACTGCCTACAAGAATGTTCAGAGAACCCTGTGGTGGTTTGAATAAGAATGGCTCTGTAGGCTCATATATTTTAATGTTTGGTCATTGGGGAGTGTAGATGTTCAACAGAGATTGGATGTGGCCTTGTTAAAGGAAGTGTATCACTGGGGATGGGCTTTGAGGTTTCAGATGCTAAAGCCAGACCCCCAGTACCTGTCTGTCTCTGTCTCTTTCTCTCACCGCCTATTGAACAAGATGTAGAACTCTCAGCACCTTCTCCAGCACCATGCCTGCCTGGCATGCCATCATGTTTCCTGCCTTGCTGATAATGAACTAAACTTCTGAACTAAAAGCCAGCCCCAATTAAATGCTTTCCTGTGTAAGAGTTGTCTTGGTCATGGTGTCTCTTCATACCAATAGAACACTGACCAAGACAAACCTCAAGGATGGGAAGGAAAATTGGTAGGGTAGGGGAGCCCCAGCCTTTTTTTTTTTTGAAGATCACTAATACAGCCTGGTCCAAATGGATCCTCCTGTGGAAGCCTCCAAATGCTGGGATTACAGATGTGAGTGAGCCCTGTAAATCCGCTAATTCAGAAGGATCTAAACATCAGTATAAAATAGCTGTAAATTCTTTTTAAAAGAATATTAAACAGAGGAACACTCCTCCACTGTTGGTGGGATTGCAGACTGGTACAACCATTCTGGAAATCAGTCTGGAGGTTCCTCAGAAAATTGGACATTGAACTACCTGAGGACCCAGGTATACCTCTCTTGGGCATATACCCAAAAGATGCCCCAATATATAACAAAGACACATGCTCCACTATGTTCATAGCAGCCTTATTTATAATAGCCAGAAGCTGGAAAGAACCCAGATGCCCTTCAACAGAGGAATGGATACAGAAAATGTGGTACATCTACACAATGGAATATTACTCAGCTATCAAAAACAATGACTTAATGAAATTCATAGGCAAATGGAGGGAACTGGAAAATATCACCCTGTGTGAGGTAACCCAATCACAGAAAAACACACATGGTATGCACTCATTGATAAGTGACTATTAGCCCAAATGCTTGAATTGCCCTAGATGCACAGAACACATGAAACTCAAGACGGATTATCAAAATGCAAATGCTTCACTCCTTTTAAAGGGGAACAAGAATACCCTTGGCAGGGAATAGGGAGGCAACACATGTGGCCCATACATATACAGCCACCCAATTAGACAAGATGAATGAAACAAAGAAGTGCAGGCCGACAGGAACCGGATGTAGATCTCTCCTGAGAGACACACCCAGAATACAGCAAATACATAGGCGAATGCCAGCAGCAAAGCACTGAACTGAGAATGGGACTCCCGTTGAAGGAATCAAGAGAAAAGACTGGAAGAGCTTGAAGGGGCTCGAGACCCCATATGAACAACAATGCCAAGCAACCAGAGCTTCCAGGGACTAAACCACTACCCAAAGACTATACATGGACTGAACCTCATAGGTAGCAATGAATAGCCTAGTAAGAGCACCAGTGGAAGGGGAAGCCCTTGGTCCTGCCAAGACTGAACCCCAGTGAATGTGATTGTTGGGGGGAGGGCGGTATGGGGGGATGGGGAGGAACACCCAAGAAGGGAGGGGGAAGGGTTAGGGGGATGTTGGTGACCCAGAAACCGGGAAAGGGAATCGAAATGTACTTACAATCGAAATGTAAATAAGAAATACTCAAGTTAATAAAGAAAAAAAGAAAAAAAAAGAATATTAAACTACAATAATATGTAAATTATAAGTTTGTAAGACCAAAATATAAAAGAGGAAGGGGTGGGGAATGGGAGCATGTAACTAACTAAAACTCTAATGCACAAGCCAATACCAACCAGGTATATGGGAATATCTCTATGGGTCCCAGCTTTGGGGAATCAAAGTGGGATGATAAGAAGTTCAAGACGACGTGGGCTGGGGATTTAGCTCAGTGGTAGAGCGCTTACCTAGGAAGCGCAAGGCCCTGGGTTGTCCCCAGCTCCGAAAAAAAAAAAAAAAAAAAAAAAACAAAAAAAAAATAAGTTCAAGACGAGGCTATAGTCACTTTGAGGCCTGCTTGAGCTGCATGAGACCCTACCTCGAAAGCCAGAACCACAACACACTGACACAGACACACCACCACCACCACCACCACCACCACCACCACCACCACCAGAACACCAAGCATAAGACCCAGAAAGGTTTTACAAATCAGCAAATATACAAATGAAAACCATTATATAGAGGTGAGCACAGTAAGAACAGGAAATTCATCAGGGCATAGTGGCACACACCTTTAATCCCAGCACTTGGAGGGCCCAGGCAGGCAGAGCTTTGTGAGCTGAGGCCAGCCTGGTCTACAGAGCATGCTCCAGGAAGCCAGGGTTATTATACAGAGAAGCAAGGCTCAAAACAAACAAATAAACAAACACCTAACTAACAGAAAGAACAGAGAATTCAAAAGCAGAAAAAAACAGGAAAGGCCAAATACTCTTGAAAAGGTAACTGGTCCCATTAGAAAAAGGAGGAGGGGGTTGGGGATTTAGCTCAGTGGTAGAGCGCTTGCCTAGGCGCAAGGCGGTCCCCAGCTCTGGAAAAAAAACCAAAAAAAAAAAAAAAAAAAAAAAAAGAAAAAGAAAAAGAAAAGGAAGGAGGAGGAAGAAGGCAGGCAGGCAATTTGTTTATGGAACTAAAAAAAGAAGAAGAAAAGAAAGAAAAAAGTTTCAAACATAGTAATGATGTATCAGAATGTAACATTGCAATTCACCAACAAAAAGACATATAACCATTTTAAAAATAAGCAGCCAAGGCTGCCTGGGGAAGGTCAGGCTTCTGAGTTTGGCAATAGCAAGGATGAAACAGGAGGATACCTACAACTTTGAGACCAGTCTGAGCTATTCAGTTCAAAGCTAGCCTAGGCTACCTATGAAGATCAAACAAATAAAATGAAGGGCTACCTACCTCTCAGTGGGATACAGAACTTGCCTGACATGTATGAGACCGTGAGCTCCCCCACACTGGAGTTTATAGTTCAGCACTACAGCACTCAGCTAGCATGGGTTCCACCCCCATCACTGGGGGAAAGGACAACAAAACCATCAATAGTCACTAGAGAACTAGAAATCAAAACTGAAGAACTGCCTTTTAAAAATTAAACTTTACCTGGGTAGAGATCAGAAGACAATTTCCGAAGTCAGTATTCTCCTTCCATCACATGTGTCCCTGGGATCAGACTCAAGAGGTCAGGCCTCTGACCACTCACTGAGCCATCTGTCTGGATGCAGTGTGCTTTAAAACCTTTTTTTTTGGAGCCAGGGTCTCACTTTGTGACTGTCCTGTAAGTCACTATGTAGACCAAGCTGGCATCAAACTCAAGAGATCTGCCTCTGCCTCCCCAAGTGCTGGAATTAAAGGTCTGTATCAATACACTCAGCTTTAAATAACAGTTTTAAAAGAAAAACAACAAGTGTTAGAGACGATGTGGAGAGACTGGTATCTCTTTACACTACTGGTGGGAATGTGAAATGGTGTGGTCATGTGGAAAAGCCAGAAAGTTCCTCACAGTTAAACACATAATTACCATATGACCTAGCAATGTAGGTATATACCCCAAAACTGGGAGTGTGGTGTAATTTAAAAAGGTACTCAAACTCATGTGCACACTTGTGCATGGCTTAATGTAAACAGGAGAAGAGAAAGCTGACAGGAAGCTCCTGGCTGCTGGGAAAACTGCTTAATAGGGAATGGGATTTTTTTTCTAGGGTGAGAACATTTTATAACCAGGTAAAAGTATTAGTTCACGTAACATTGAGTTATACCACAGAATTGCTCACTTTAAAAGAATTATTTTTATGTGGAATTTAAATAACCTCAATTTTAATAAACAACCCAATAGAATTCCCCTTAGGTCTGGGGATGCAGCTCAGTGGAAAAGCGCATTCCAGGCAAATATGAACCCAGGGTGAATCCCTGGAACCACAAACAAACAACAAAAAAGAGAGCACAGCAGACACAGAACTGTACACAACAAACAATACACTTGGATCAGGAAGACGGCCAGGTGGTAAAGGTGTTTGTAGCCAAATCTGACCTGAGTTCAATCTCACATGATGGAAGGATAGGAGGCTGTCATCAGAACACACACACATGCACACACAGGCACACACACGCACACACGCACACGCACACACACACCACAACTATCTAGGAAACCCAGGAACCTTAGACTGCCACAGTGAATCCATCAATTATGTCGGTCATAACTAACAGGATGGGGACTGGGAATTGAATGTGGTGGCGCACACCTCTAATAGTGTTTGGGGAAGCTTAGGCAGGAGGATGACAGTTCTGACCAGCATATGCACTTGCAAGCATGTTTGCCCTCTCACACACACTCTCAGGTGTGAGCAAAGGGGGCTTATTACTAACTTGTGACTAGAAATACAGCTGCATACAGCACTGCAGCTGGCAATTCTGGATCTCAAAGAAGTAATCACTGAGACTACTTTTCACATGATAAGTTACACTGAAATAAATATAAACAATGAGGTGATCTGTTCCCCCCACCACCTCCCTCACTTTCTAAAATAGGGTCTCAGGTAGCCCAGGCTAGTCTCAAACTCAGTATGTAGTCAAGACTGACCTGGAGCTCCTATTCTTCTATCTCCACTTCTAGAGGGGAGGGGTTATAGGCATGCGCCTCTAACATCTGGTTTACTGTGGTCCTGGGAATGGAACCCAGAGCTTCGTGCTCATCCTAGGCAAGCATTCTACCTGCTAATGCTGCATCCTGAGCCAAACTGTTGCCTTCAGCTTTTTGTTTGTTTGGGGTTTTCGTTATTGCATGTTTGCTGGTTGGCTTGGTTTTGGTTTTTTACGTATTTTTTATTATCATGAGTGTGTGTGACGTGTGTGTACATCTGTGTGTGGTCAGAGGAGACTACGGAGTGTGTCTGTTTTGTTTCATCCAGCTTGTCCTATATCTTACATCACTATGATACCCTGAGAACTTGTAAAGTGTCAGAGGCATGAGGCAGGTCCTGGCCTGTGGATGTGGACTTTGCCCACTAATGTCACTCCTCTGGTTCAGGATCCGGTTTAGAATACCACATTGTATTTAATGATCATGTGTCTGTCCTTGGTCTCCTTGAGGCAGACAGTCTTCAGTGTTTCTTTATCGTCACTTCCTTGACTCCTGTGAAGGGCACTGGTCAGTTCTTTTCTTGAACATCCTTCCATTTGAGTTTTGGTTTCTCAGAACTAAAGTGGTGATACCATCCGTCCTCACTGCATTTCATCAGGAATAATCCACACGAGTTATTACTGATGGTGTGAGCTCTGCTCAGGTAAGACTGCATTTGTTTTGTTATTCTCTTTCCACACTGCTTTGCCCTTCCACTTCAGTAATGACAGCATCTTATTCAAACTCCTTAAAAATGAGTTGCCACAACTGTCCCTCATTGAATGGGAGAGGAATTACAGCCTTACTTCCTGCATGGATGGATGTCGGCAGGGGGGCTTGCAGAAAGATGCTAAGAACAGGACAGTGGTATTGGGAATGGTAGCACGTGCCTGTACTCCCAGTACTCTGGAGACTGAAGCAAGAGCACTGTGCATTTGAGGCTATCCTGGGTGACAGAGTTAGGCTCTATCTTACAAAACAAACAAAACAGTGGGTGAGAGTGGTCACCACAGAGCCTGATGGTCTGAGTTCAAGCCCTGGAACCTGCAGAAAACCAACTCCAAGTCCTCCATGGACCTCCCCATATGTGCACTGGGGCATGCTTGTAAACACAAAAGACAGATACACATACACAAAATAAATACAAATTAAAATTCTAGAAAGAAAGCTCTTTCCACAGCTCTGGTTAAGATGGTGCCATAGAAAGACAAGAAGCCTAAGAGACCAACTTGGTGGTTTGATGGGAATGCTGAACAGTTTCTATGGGCAAGGTTAAAGCTGATGGCAAAACTGGAAATCTCAGGAATATTGTTCTCATTGAAGGCTTAAAGAACAAAATCACAGTTTTTTTCTGAGAAACAGCTCTAAAAGGCATCTGAAACACCTTACCAAGAAATGCTTTAGAAGAGTCTTGGCATCTGACAATGAGATCATCACCTTCATTATTTCCAGACTAGTGGAGATAAGCTGGACAAAGTCTGAGGACCATTTGGCCTTTGTCCTTTAATACAATGCAAGTATACTACATAAGGAAACCTACAACAGACGACCAGTCTATCAGGGAATCAAAATCATTGTACTCTTAAAAAACTCTAAGAAAAAAGAAATGTTTAACTGTTTCTGCCATGCAAGCAAGTGCTGCAGAACCCAGGCGGGCCACGCCTCTGACCCGCTCTCCACTCAGCTGCCAGAGTCAGTCTCACTTCCCTGATGAAACCCCAAACCTTCATGGTGTGGCTTTTAAGGGCCGCCACAATGTGTTCCTAGGGTCTGTGTTTTTAGTTTCACCTCCTACGACTGTCCCTCAAGAATCCTTTGTGCCAGATGGTCACCAGCCATTCCTGAAAGTATAAAAGGATATGCGCTTTTAAGGAGAGAGCTGACAATGCAAAGGCCTTCATTGCAGTATTTTCTTTTTGAAAAATAATTTTTTGAGTTTTTTAATTCTATGTTGTAAGTGTTTTGTGTGCATTTATGTATGTGCACATGTGTGCTGGTGCAGGAAGAGGGCATTGAGGCCTCTGGAACTGGAATCAGAGACTGTGGTGAGCCATCTCTGACACTTAACTGTCACTGAAGCATCAGGGAGTACCTCAGCTCACAGCCTGAATCTCCAGCCTCCCCTGTGCTAGCCTGTGGCTTCCTATTTAGCTAGTAGTCACTTCTGCTTTCTAACATGGAGGGGTCTCCTTGCAACAGAAAAAAGGGACCATATATGCAGAACCTACACAAAGTAAAACTATATTTAACATGGAAGGAAACCAAGTGAGCTAGAAACCATCACACACACACACACACACACACACACACACACACACACACACACACACACACACGTGCGCACAGACAGCCACACACTACATGAGTCAAAAACATCTGACATTTCCTTCTTGGCCTCTTGTCACGTTCAGTCATTTTAGAGACTGTGTCTGCCAGCTGTGATAAAGAAGCCTCTGGACAGGCCTGTTTCTCTCTCCTGGCTAACACGCCTTGTGCCTTTTATCTGAGTCCTATGAAGCCTCTATGAGGCAGCCTCCCCTCTCCTTTCATATCCTTCCCCTGTGCCTCCCGGATCTCCCTTGAGCACTATCAGACAGGCAGACCTTTAGTACAAAACACTGTTCCTAAATTATGTCCCAAAAGCAGACGAAAAGAACACAGAGTTCCACATCTATTAGCTGACACAGAGCCTGCTGACTAGTCAGTCTGCCAAAAGCCGTTTGCTCCTCTCCTATAGCTTTGAGAAAACACAGCAAGAACTGTGCTCCTATGTCTGATATTGCCTCTCCCCAGGCCTCGGAGAATTAAGGCATCAGAGATACTTCCTCTCTACAAACCCAGACAGAACGCTTTCTCTCTTCTTGGCCTACACTTGGCAGTCTCTAGTCTCAGACAGGCAGTATACATGTTCAGCAACTGCCTTTGTGTTTCACAGTCACTTAAGGTGGTGCACTCTGCCTTGGATTTGCATGCCAGGATGACAACCCAGACTGAAAGGAAGACCTTCAGTATCGTCTTCCCGCACTGGATCAGACTCTGCAAATGAGTTTGAAGATCCAGATCCAATTTCCAGGTGTGCAGATGTCTTGCAGTATGATCTCTAGGCAGCTCTTTAATCTTTCTGTACCTCAGTTTTTCCATCCTGGAAAGCAGGGATTGTGTTACGACTGGCCTCACCCTGAATTCTGACTCTCACTGCTGAGTGAGAATATTTGTTTCTATACATTGAGAAACAGTTGGGGTTTAGAAAAACCATACTATCAGTACAAGGAGTCGCTTCTGTCAGAGCCACACAGAAATGCATGAGAACCCAGAAGTAATCTCTAGGACAGAAAGCCCTCAAAGAGTTGCTCTAATGCCCCACCTCATAAATCATATGCCTAAACTAGAAGCAAAGCAGGACCTTAGGGTGCTAGATGCTCAAGCCACTGTTTATGAGGCTCCCAAGATGAAATCACCACTTCAGACCTGTGTATGCTATCTCACCTCAGTGCTTAAATGTAGCACTTACTCCCTCCCCCTTCCTTTTTTCTGCTGGGGTAGCCTCATATTCATGGGAATCCCCCACCTCAGCTCAAGTGCAAGGATTACAGGCATGAACCTCGTCACTAAAACACTTATTCAATGCTTATCAAAAAAGTATTTCCTAGAAAAGTTAGTGCCTTGTCAAGGTTGCCATGGAATCGCTCTGTCCTAGGTAGGGTCTCTACTGCTATGATAAAGCACCATGACTAAAAATAACTTGGAGAGGAAAGGGTTTATTGCATCTTGTAAATTTCATGTCAAACTCCATCACTGAGAGAAGACAAACAGGAACTTAGAGGCAGGGATTGATGCAGACCATGGAGGAATGCTGCTTATTAGCTTGCTCCCCATTGCTTGCTCAACCTGCTTTCTTATACCACTAAGACCTAAGCCCTCAGACAGCACTGCCCACAGTGAGTTGGGCCCTCTCTCATCAATCAAGAAAATGCACCTCAGGCTAACCTGGTAGGATTATTTTTATGAATGGAGGTTCATCCCAAATGATTCTAGCTTATGTCAAATTGACAAAAAATTACCTAGATAGACCCTATGGTGAAGTTAGGACAAAGAACAGCAGTGCACAAAGTACAACACGCAAGACAACTGAAGACAAAGGGTTAAGGTTCCAGCTCAGACAGAGCTCTTGCCTTGTGTGTACTGGCCAAGCTCAATCCTTACTACCATCAAGGAAGGAAGGAAGGAAGGAAGGAAGGAAGGAAGGAAGGAAGGAAGGAAATGTCTAGTTAGATTTAGTAGCTCAGTGATCTCACACTTCAGACACTGGGAGTTCAAGGAAGAAAGATTAAGGGAATGAAGACAGTTTGGGTTATGAGAACCTATGGAAGGAGAGAGGATGGAAGGAAGGTTGACCTAAGACAGTGTTTTACAAGGGGAAATAGATCAGTGAGTATAAGTGCTTGCTGTGCAATCATGAGGACCTAGATTCAGATCCCTGACATGCATGTAAAGGCCAATGGAACAGAACACATCTAAACCCCAGCACTGGATGGAACAGAGATAGGTAGGCTCACTGGTTAGTCCATCTAGCAAATACCAGCAAGCTACAGGTTCAGTGAAAACTATTTAAAATATAGAGGGATCTGGCGTGGTTGTTAAAAAACATTTGCTGCTCTTACCCAGAACTTGAGTTTGGTTCCCAGCACCCACAAGGTGGCTCACAACTGTCTGCAACTCCAGTTCTAGGGGATCCAATGCCCTCTTCTGACCTCTACAGGCACTGCATGCACAAGGTGCACTGACATAAGCAGACAAAACACTTGCACATTAAAGCAAGCAAGCAAGCAAGCAAGCAAGCAAGCAAGCAGGGTGGTGGTGGCACATACTTTTAATCCCAGCAATGGGGAGGCAGAAGCAAGAGGATCTGTGATTTTCAAGCCAACTCGATCTACAGAGCAAGTTCTAGGATAGCCAGGGCTGTTATATAAATAAACCCTACCTCAAAACAAACAAATCCTTACTACATTAATAATTAAGTGGAGGGCACATGCTATTAATTCCAGCCCTCAGGAGACAGAAGCAGGAGTATCTCTGTGAGTTTGAGTCTACAGAGTCATGCACCCCCTCCCCCATCTAATCTGTGCTCATGTGAAACAAATTTTACAATTTTGTTGAGTTATTGGCACATTTCTAAATATAAACATCCAAGAAGCACCTCTAAATGAAATATTAAAATGTAAAAATAATAGTCATAAGTCTAGCTACTTGGGAGGCTGAGGGAGAGGATCTCTTGTGCCCGTGAATTTAAAATTAGTCTCGATAATATAACCAGACTCCATCTCAAAATATAAACCAATAAAAATAAATTACCACTCATTTTGGAAACTTGAAAAGCCCTTCTAATTACCATTCTCCTCTCATCTGTCTTTCATCTGTGGCTGTTAACAAGGAAGTTTCTAGCAGACTGGGCTCCCCACAAGACTGAGTTCCTCTTTTGTCTCAATAAACATCCAACCTGATGCTAAATTCTATTTCTTAGCTATACCAAGTTTTAGCCTCTAATAACACATCCAGTGCCACTAGTCTGCTCAAAACTCCATCTGACACACCTTGACACTGTGAATCTCATTTCTGGTGACTTTTTAAACTATACTTATGGGGGAGGGGAGTTGACGTATGCCACAGAATGTGTATGAAGGTCAAAGGACAACTTTCAGAAGTCAGGTCCCTCCTACCACCATGCTAGCACCAGGTCAAGCTTAGCGTCGGGCACTGTTCCTACTGAACCATTTCAAGGGCCCTGTTGTTTTGTTCTCTGAGAAAGAATCTCACGTAGCCCTAGCTCAAACTCACTATATAGCTGGGAATGGCGTGAACTTCTGGTCCTTCTGCCTCCACTGCCCAAGTGTTGTTGTTAGTTGCACACTGCCAACCAGGCTTCATCTTTTGAATCTTAAAAGATACATTTTAGATCCTGATCAAAATGTAGCATATTCCCATGAGGGATGAGTGGAATATGGGTTAAGAACCACTCTCTGTGACTCAATCCTACAGCTCTTGCATCATCTAAAGAGGAAATCATGAGACATACAGAGAACTGTGCTCAATAACAGATCTACAGACCGTCGGCATATTTCCTGACCGTTAAGCAGTATCTGCTTTATGCAACTCAGTGTGAAGACCTAGAAGGCGTTATTACAAAATACTCAAGAGGGCACATCAGTTACTCTTACTGCTACTCTACCAGAGATGAGGATTCAGTCCTCAGCACCCAAGTGGCAGCTCACACCTACCTTTCACTGCAGCTCTGGGGAATCTGAAGCCCTTTCTTGCTTCCATGGGCATCCCTACACATCAAACATTCATGCACACAATTTAAATAACGAGAAGTAGCTGAAGCAATGGCTCAGTGGTGAAGAGCACTGGCTGCTGTTCCAGAGGACCAGGCCTTGATTCCCAGAACCTACCATCTAGTGGCTCATAACCAACTGCTACTCCAGTCCTAAGGGACCCAATGCCCTCTTCTGTTTTCCACAAACAGTAGACTGTAAGTGGTGCACAAACATACATGCAGGCTAGTCCCAGCACTCAGGACCGAGAGGCAGGTGATTTACGTTATGTCCGAGGCCAGCCTGGTCTATAGAGAAACCCTGTCTCAAAAAACAAACTACACAATTAACAACCAAAAAAAAAAAGAAAGAAAGAAAGAAAAAAAAATGCAACCAAAACACCTAAAACCGTAATAATTTTAGTTTTTAAAAAAGAGTATAAAGCTGCTAGGTGGTGGTGGCGCACACGTTTACTCCTAGCACCTGGGAGGCAGAGACAGATGGGTCTGAGTTTCAGTCCAGCATGGTCTACAGAGGGAGTTCCAGGACATCCAGGAATACACAGAGAAACCCTGTCTTGAAAAAGTAAAAATAAAAATAAAATAAAATAAGGGGCATAAAGCTAGGTGTGGCAGCACATACCCACAAGCCCAGTGTTTAGGAGAAGGCAGGGAGATGAGGAATCTGGAGTTTAGCTGTATACTGAGTTTGAGAGCAGCAGTTCCGGGGGATCCAATTCCCTCTTCTGGCCTCTGCAAGGCACCGCATGCGCGTGATGCACATACATACATGCATAAAATCAAAATAAATCTTTCTTTTAAAAGTAGTACCTCCATTTGAGAAGTTGAAGCAGGCAAGATTGTGAGTTGAGGGCCAGCCTGGGCTACACAGGACTCTGTTTCAAAACACAAAGTAACAACAAAAAGCTCCTCCTCCCACTGGGTAAAAACTGAGCTCTAGCTGTAAGAGTGCACAATGGTGAGCAAAGACAGACATGAAGAACTGGATATACCTGTGCATTCAGGCAACAGGACATGGATATTTTATTGCATATTTGCACTCAAAAGTTTAAAAAAAAAAATCAAAGATCAAAGATCTCCAATTGGGAGCAAGAGGAAATGTTATACACATCCAAAATGTTATACATGATCTAGAATTAAAAGCAGTTCAGAATGCTCAAAAATCTTCTGTTTTTCATATATTAATAATTATCAAGGATAAAAGGAATTTAATTATCAAATTCTAGTCACAAATGTACAATTCTGAATGTGAATGCATGCACCCAAGAACCAGAAGAAGCCACAGTGGGAGTGCAGGGGTCTGAGAGAACTACAGAAGAGGACTTGGAGCCTCCCCTTCCCCACAGGCTAGATCCCAGAAAACACTGAGGCTGCAGAAACCAACAGCTGCCACTTGTCCCTCCTCTGTGCAGTGCCAGAGCCTGCTAGAGCCAGAGGGTTCTGAGAACTTTATTTTTCAGCTCCGCAGCTGGGCCAGCCAATCCACTTCATAAACTAACGCAGTCTCAAGCTTGGTCAGAGACGCTTGCTTCTGCAGTGGGCACCAGTCAATGCAGGGACTCATGAGTAACTGGTCAAAGAGCTGAGGAGAATAATAGACTGTTAACTGCTCAGCTCTGAACAAGACATCTGTATCAACCCCCACAAGGCTGGGCTGGGGGCGGGGCAGAAGGACAGTTAGAAGAGACATGGCAGGGTCCAGCAGTTAAGAGCACTGGCTGCTCTTTCAGAGGATCCAAGTTCAATTCCCAGCACCCACATGGTGGCTCACAACCATCTGTAACTGGTCTGATTCCCTCTTCTGGCTTCTACAGTCACTGCATACTTGTGGTGTGCAGATATACATGCAGGCAAAACACTCACACACATAAAAGAAGGAAGGAAGGAAGGGAGGGAGGGAGGGAGGGAGGGAGGGAGGGGAAGGAGGGAGGGAGGGAGGGAGGGAGGGAGGGAGGGAGGGGAATATGGAAATGAATGCTCTGATGCTGTCTTCTGAACATGGCATGGCTGGGGCTCTTGTGGACTCAGAGTACCTGCACAAGATCAGTGCAGTCAAACCCCTGAGGCTCCAATCCTAGCTGAGGTGAGGTCAGCAACTGATGGGTGCTGGGTTGTGGCCACTGCTAAGCTGCCCATCCATCCTCATGCAGGCAGTGCTAATTGGACCCAGTAGACGTGAATGTGGGAGGTCAGTGCTGGAAGGTCCAGAGTCTGTCCTTCTCAAAACAGATTCTGACTCTCAAAACCAGACAAAATGGCGAGCAGCACCTAAGCAATGACACCCAAGGTTATCCTCTGGCCTCTACCCAACATGTCCACATGTCCACAGGCACCTGCACGTACACAAGCACACAAACACAAGGTGTGCTCTTTGAGACTACAAGTATGGCTAAATGGTTGCATAACTGTCCTAGCATGCCCTCGGTTTGACCCTTAGCACCAAGAGAAAAAAGCAAAAAGTAGCAAATTTAATGAAATCTTCTGTAAAACATGATAGCTTTACCACACTGTCAGCACTATACAAGTTAGAGTGTCCTAGTGTCCTCCTCTATGGCAAAGAACACTAATTTACCTTAGACATAGCTATGAGGAAAAACCCATTCCTGAGAATACAGTACCCTCTATAGAGAACACCAACCCTAGTTACCTGAACCAGTTTAATTACTTAAAAAGTCATGTAGGCTAAAATGATTTGCCAGCATAATGACTCATACCTATAATCCCAGCACTCCAGAGGCTGAGGCAGGTGGACTGCTACAAATCTGAAGCCTGTCTGGGCTATAGAGTAGGATCCTATCTCAAGAAAATAACAAAACAAAACAAAACAAAACAAACAAGATTACTTCAAATGTGAGTTTGACAGGGACCAGGTTTGCTCTATGAGGAATGACATCTGAGAAAGGTCTGAGCAAGGATGTGGAGCAAGCTGAGTTTAAGCAAGAGCAGGAGGACCAATCCAAAATGATCACATGTTCAGCACTCCTCAGATATCTACCAACACACTTCCCCTTGGATGCCCAGCAAGATCTTCCTGACTTGGAGTTTGGCCATTCTTCCAGGCCCCCAACTCTGAATCCTGCACCACACTTGGCTTCTTCTTTCTGCCACAACCAGAACATCTTCACTAAGCCTCACCAGCCCAGAATTATAGAACACAAGGATTGGAAGGGACACTGTTAGTACAGCAACGCCTTATGAAAGCCCTGGGCAAGCGGCATCCAAAGTCTCAGGGCAAGCGGCTATAATTACACCACACTGGAATTACATCATTTGCTTCTCCCAACCATTATGCACACTGCTTACAAATCCACGATCCTAGCACGCTGCTCTTATCCTGAATATTTCCTGATCCAGAAGACTCTCTGAGACTTCCCTATTGAAGTCTCCTGACTGTCCCACACACATTCTTCACCATTCTCAGTCTGTCTTCGTGTTCCTTCCTATTGCATGCCTTTCCGTTCTTACTTTTTAACCCTCCATCTTGTTTCACTTTGGTTTTCTGAGACCAGGTCTCCCTGTGTAGTCCTGGCTGACCTGGAACTTCCTATGTATACCAGCTTGACCTCCAGGACATGGCAGTTCTCTGGCCTCGGCCTCCAAAAGGATCGAGGATCACAGCGTATGCCACCTTGCCCAGCTTCAGGCTCTTCTCTTTTAAAATTCATATTGACCTGTTTGTTTTTTCAGTGTGTGTGTGTGTGTGTGTGTGTGTGAGTGGAGAGGCCACTGAGGTCAGTGTCAGGGTTGCCCCAGCCTCAGTATGTCTTTAGAGACTTCCCATGACCTTCACTGACTTCTCCCTTCTCAAGAATGTTATAGCATTTAATATCATGAAATGCAGCCCTTGTAGTCTCTTCTGAACCCGCCCTCCTGCACAAGCTCTATAAATAGCTCTGTTCACTTATTAGCTCTGCCTTACATCATGTTTAGCCAGACTAGCATTCCCCAATAGGAGTATAGTCTTATCTGAGCGCACGTGTGAACGCGCAGACACCCCCACACACACACCACACACACACACACACACACCACACACACACACACACCACACACGCACACACACAGCCACCATAGTTTTCACTGTCACCTTATTTTTTTAACACTTGTCCTAAGTTGTACTAAGTGCTTGACATATCACATTTTATTTAATGATCACAAGGTTGAGGTAGTCATCCTAGTTTACCAGAGAAACAAAGGTATCTTTGTTCGAGTAAGCGTAAACTTGGGGGAAAAAAAAAAATCAGGCTGAGACTCAAGTTAAACTCTACCCCCTCAGCTGGCACAAAGCAGGCCGCACACACCCATTTGTTGCGGCATCTTACCTTTTAGTATACGCCGATGGTCTTACCATGGAAAAATAAATTACGAGGGTAGAAACCATGTCAGGAGCCTTACGAGGTAAAGTCGGGTAAAGAACTAACCTTTCAGGTTACTGCCCCTTAGTTTAAGGTTCAGCACCTTTGAACATGCCTAACAGCTGCTGTAACCCTTCTCACATCCGCTCAAAAATGTCACCTACTGTCTAGCACGAATGCTCCTATGTCGCTTCTGAGAGTCCTACCTCAAGGAGGACAAAAGGATTAAAAAACAAAAATATAACAAACGAACAAACAAAAACAAAAACCCCTCAGCTTCAGCCAATATTTACCACAATGACTGAGCTTCTGAGCGGGCCTCCCTGCTCTCCACTGTCACACTCCAATGTCTCACTTATCAAACACTTCTGCCTTGTGACCGTGAGGCAAATGACACTTCTTCCACTTTACAAATAAAATTCTCAAATACAGGGCACTGCTGAGCTGAAGTCACGCGGTCAATGGCTGCCTCTGACTGCTCCAATGCCCAAGAAGACACTCACAGGTGGCATCTGATTTAACTTGGTCTCACTGGGCTAGAATTAAAATTATGGCAAATTTTTGGAATAATTTACATTTATTGAAATTCACCGGATGTCAGCCATATACGTTCCAATATCTCTCCTCCATTTATCTGCAATGTGCCCACGCACAAGGTCGCTTCATCTCCCCAACCCCCAACATTTTTATCCATAAATGAAACTGTTGGTACTATCTACGAAAGAGTAATGGCCTGAGAAGTTACTCAAGTGATCACAGGACACAATGGACACTGTCTGCTATTGGATGGGTACCTAGCAGGTGTGGGTTTCTTTCATCTGGATCCCCATATGCCTCGGGGTTCACCCACTAAAGGGTGTCCACGAGTCCAGGGCCCGCACGCGACCTCCAAGGTTCCCAGGCCTCGGGGCCAAGCACGCTGCCTTACCTGCATGGAGTCGGCGCTGACGATCTCGCCGCCGAGGCGCTGGCCTAATTGCAGAGCCAGAGTGGACTTGCCAGTGCCAGTAGCCCCGAGAATCACTACAAGTGGCAGTGTTCGTGGCAGGCCTCGGAATCCAGAGCTCACAGGAACCGCTCGTGCTGCAGCCGCAGCCGCCATCTTGAAGGCATCTGAGCATGCGCCGAAGCAGCTGTCCCCATGGCAACAGTCAGTGCGCCGGCGCGGATCTCCGGCTCGAACGGGGGTTGGGAGGGGAGGTGCAAAGGAGGAGGAAGCTGCGGGACAAAGGTACCAAGCTTGGGAGGACAGTGACGTAAGTGCCTTCGACTAGCTGTGATTAGCCCAATGACTTGCTTTCTCAAAGGAGAGATGGCAGCCCATCTAAAATATTTCTGTCTACATTGCGTCCAAGCACCCAATTCTTTTTCCTCCTAGCATTAATTCGAAGATAAAACTGTATAACTGGCGTCTGGTTTATTGTCTGAGTTCTACCACAGGTTGCTAGTTTCACAAAGACAAGAGGCACATTCTGACTAGGTCAATAGTTTATCTCCTTTCCCTGGCACAGGCACCCAGTAATGATTAAATGGACAGAAAAACGACTTGCCTATTTAGCGTTGGATCTAATAAGCTCAGAGAGCGGCATTCTTCAAAATCAGGTCTATCCAATTCTCAGTCAAGGGCACGGCTCTAATGTTTTAATTCCACGGTCATTTAGACACAATTAGAAAGCAGAACAAAACTCTCCATTGGCATAAAGCAGTCAAGAGATAGGCTAAAAGCAGAACAACAAGCAAGTGAACAAACAACCCAAAAATTAGAAGAAGGAGTGGGAGAAAAAAAAAAAAAAAAACGGATAAAGCAGATACAAGTGAGGGAAAGAAAAATCAGAATCAAAGAAGGCCAAAATTTAAGATTCCACACACCACTTTAAGAAATGGCTTTAGGCCCTGGGTTCGGTCCCCAGCTCCGAAAAAAAGAACCAAAAAAAAAAGAAAAAAAAGAAAAAAGAAATGGCTTTAGGGGTCCAGAGAGATGGCTTAGCAGGTAAAATTGTCCGCTGCCAGATCTCATGACCTGAGTTCAATCTCCAGGATCCGCATGGTGGAAGAAGAGAGCAGATGCTGACCTGACCTCTGTGTACACATGCGCACACGCACCCACACGGCAATGACAACAGAAGTTCTGACACACACACACACACACACACACACACACACACACTGAATTTAAAATTAAGAAAGAATGGCTTTGGAACCAGAAGAACCCAGATTCAAATTCAGGCTTATCAGCTGAGAGCTGATTAATTCATATCAGAATTAATTCCATTAACATCATTTTTTTTTCTCTTTTTCTGAAGATTGAACCCAAGGCCCCCTGGGGGCTGAATATACACTACGGCACCGAGCATACCTCAGAGCCCTCCTTCACCTCTTAGCCTCGGCGATTTTATCTTTCAATTCTTCTGAGAGTTGCCATAAGGAGAAAGTGAAATAATGTCTGGAAAGTGCTTGCTTCCAATGCACTGGCACATAACAGCCACCATTTGTTGAACAGTTTGTGTTATTATAACTGTACAATCCCATCTGCCTCCCTAAATAAGCAAGAGCAAAAGCCTAAAGGCAGAGAATCTTTCAATAACGTGTAGTAAAGATACTTAAATACCCCTTCTGCTAACCTCTATCTAGTTGGGCAGTTTAAGGGGTCTGAAGATGCAGGTTTAGTGGTAGAGCGGTTGCTTAGTAAGCATGAGGCTCTGGGTTCAGTCAGCACTTGGGATGGGGGCGGGGCATAAGCGCATTTTCTCTGAGACTAGTTCTGTCTAGCTCCCAGGTAAAGCCAGGACTTCTCGTGTGAGAGTAGTTTGATAGGTTTTGTAATGTGGGTGGTAGCATGATGCAGGGGGAGGGGTGCCTCAGCATGGGCCCGCTTAGGCACACACCTACCTCGGTACCAGCCATACGATGGGTCTAGTATAAAATGAAGTTTATTTGGGGGGTGTGAGAAGGGAGCAGAGGCAAAGAAATAAAAGGGACAGAGAAGGACAGAAAGAGGGGGGAAAAAGAAGGGAAGAGGCAGGCTGGGAACGTGTGGGGGGCAGGGGTGGGGGGACAGAGAAAGAGGCCAGAGAGAGAGAAAGGAGAGAGAGAGAGAGGGAGGGAAGGAGGGAGGGAGGGAGGGAGGGAAGGAAGGAGAGAGAGAGAGAGAGAGAGAGAGAGAGAGAGAGAGAGAGAGAGAGAGAAGCCTGAACAGTCTTTTATAAGTGAGCCAGACTCATACCTTGTCGTTGCTGGGTAACTGTTGGGCGGAGTCTAGGAGAAAAGCTAACAGAGCCCCCAACACACCCAGAAATCCAGAGTATGTCACTGGCCTACCCAGAATGACTGCCATTATATTTTTCTTCACTAAAATCTCCTTAGGCTAAATGGCCACTCTCTCAGATCTAGGCTAAACCATGTAGCTCCGTATATTGTTTGGGAGGACTCCCGTTCCTAGTCCTTGGTTCCTAAGATCTCCTTTACTCAGTGCAGGCTATTTTGATGGAAAGCCTTGTTCTCTCTAATTTGTGGTACCCGCCTGGGGCTGAGTTTAAAATGGAGATGTGTGGCCACATATCCGGCAGACACTCTCACACGATGGTTGTTAACTGTAGAGCCTTTGCCTGGAGACTTTCAGAGGGTATGGTTACCATGGCAACCACCAGAAAGATGGCAGGCTGGAGGAATGAGGTACATAAAAGAGAAAGGGGAGGCTGATTTCATGATGACAGTCTGACGATGACAGACTATGCTCACTCACAGATAGGCTCGCACTATCCAAGTCATGACCAGGTGATTGTTACTAGAGAAAGAGAGAAACAGGAGGGAGGAATTTACCACCAAGAGACCAGAAGAGGTAGAGGCTCGTTACCAAGGCAACTGGAGAGAAAGGAATGAAAAAAAAAAAAAAATAGGGCTTCACCACAGCAGCAGAAAATTGCTTCTAGCCAAGCAACACAGGGCTGTTACTATAGTAACAAGGAGAACAGGGATCCTGTAGACCGTGGGGAGAATTATCACTGAAATGCTGAGCTGCAAAGACTCCTAAATCAGAATGGAGCCTGTGGTCCAAAACAAACGAGGAGACGGAAGGAAAAACATCGCCGTTTCCATTCATCGCGTGTCTACTGGTCCGGCCGAAGGAAAATAAGGGCATCTGAAACCGCCCCCTCCTTGGTTTGTAGCTCTACTACAGTGGTCTTCTGACCTCTGAATTATACTAAAAGCAGTTCCTGAAAGATATCCTGTAATTCAGAATTCTAATCAGAGGCATCGTGTTGGAGGGAAAGCCAGGGAGTGCGTATGACCAGGAGATAAGTACGTCTGAAACAACAACAGAAGCATTGCAGGGTAATAAGGAAATAAAAAGAAAGCACACGGGAGTCGGGAGAGCTGTTTGCACTCACTCCCAGGTATTGAGCTTGACCCCTCTCTTTCATGAGAGCAGGTGGGAAGGAACTCACTCCATTTTGAAAAGGTGCTCCAGAGAAAAGAATATGTATGTCGCTTGGAGTGTACGTACATACCCCAGGAAGAAGGCTGTTTCAGAAGCCCACCTCTAACATACTTCATGCATCGTGCTCAGACTGTTGCAAACAAAGAAATCCTGGAGGGTTTTTGTTTGTTCATTTGTTTGTGTGGTGCTGGAGAAGAAACCCTGGGGGCGGGGGTGACCATGTTTTCTAGGGAGGTACTCCACTACCAAATTAAACCCTCTGCCAAGAAATCCTATTTTTGGTTGTTTATTTCGGAAGCAGATTCTCCTTATTTAGCCCAGGATGGTCCAGAACTCAACATCCTCCTAGCTCTGCCTCCCAAATATTGGCATCAGCAGCATGAGCAGCATAACAGGCTTTTGGGCATTTTAGTTTTAAATTGGGGGTGGCAATAGTCCCAGCCTATAGTCCCAGCATTCAGAAATCTGAGACAGGAGGATTACCACCAGTTTGAGGCCAGCCTAGACTACATAGCAGGTACCAAGCCAGCCATGTCTGCATAGTAAGACATGGTCTGAGCACCCATCCCTATCTTCCCCCTAAAAAGAGAAATCTTAGTTTCCAAGATAAGTTGAATGTGGAAGAGTACATTAAACGTTTAGGAATTAGATTCTAGGAACACCAGGTTATTTGGAAGGTAGTGATTCCCTCTCACCTTTCTGAAATCCCAAGGATAACCACCTAATTTTCACAATGTGTGTGTTTTCCTGGAGAAAGCATGTAAGTCTGACTCTCTGTGTACCTTCCGCATCATCTTTAAAAACAAAGAATGGTACTCGGGATGCGGTGAGCATGCAGAAATAGCAGAAAGAAGAAAAACGGGGTAGAGAAAGAAAACGATGATCCGTGAGTACTCATTATGTTATCTCCAGTTCTCCTATAGATTAGAAGTGTGTGTTGCATGAAACACGTGTGTGCAAGTGTACATAAATAAGTGTGGAGGACAGAGGTTGACGTAAGGTGTCTTCCTTAGTCACCCTCAAACTTTTTTAAAGGAACCCCAGGAATCCTCTGTCTCTGTTGAGATTACAGGCGCATGCCACTGTACCCAGCTTTATATGTGGATTCTGGGGACCCGAACCCAGGTCCTCATGTTTGCACAGCGAACACCTCCTGACCGAACCATCTCCCAGCCCCTAAATAATCTATTTATTTGGGGAAGGGGGAGAGATAAGAAGGCAAGAGATGTAGCCATTAGAGTAGAGGGTTCATCTAAAGCAGACCATGTAGAAGACAGACATTTCAGATGAATTCTGGAAGAGACTGTGGTGTTCAGAGCAGAGAAATGACCAGGCCATGGGAAGTGTGAATTGTTGGTCTTCAAGGTGAGAGAGCAGGCTCAAGGCAAACACACGGGGCATAGTGGCACAGGCCTGTAATGTCAGCACTTGGAAGGCAAAGACAGAGGCAGAGGCAGCCAGATCGCTGTGAGTTCAATGCCAGCCTGGTCTACCAGGGTAAGTTCAGGCTAGCCAGGAATACATAGGAGACTGTCTTAGGGTTTTACTGCTATGAACAGACACCATGACCAAAGCAACTCTTACAATGACAACATTTAATTGTGACTGGCTTACAAGTTCAGAAGCTCAGTCCATTGTCTCCAAGGTGGGAGAATGGCAGTGTCCAGGCAGGAATAGGGCAGGAGGAGCTGAGAGTTCTACATCTTTCTCCGAAGGCCATTAGGAGAAGACTGGCTCCCTTGTGGTTAGGAGGAGGGTCTCATTGCCCAGCCCCACAGTGACACATTTCCTCCAACAAGGCCACACCTACTCCCACAAGGCCATACCTCCTAATAGTGCCACGCCCTGGACCAAACATATCCAGACCACCACAGAGACTCTGTCTCAAACCAAAGGTGGGGGTGGAGGGGCATTAGCTTTTTAGTACAATCTAAGATACCCTTCAGCGTAATTCAATCTTATATACCCCAAAGAAAAAATATTTCCTGTGGGAAATATTTCATAATAAACTTAGTACTGAAATTTGCATTTAATTTCTAGAGTTCCCATAACAAATTACCATAAATTGGGTGACTTAAAATGAGAGAAATTAATTTTCTTATGGTTCTAGAGGCCAAACATCTAAAGTCAAGCTATCGGAAGACCCCTTGTGTCTCAGTGGGGAAGGATATATAGTTTGTCTCTTTTTGCTTTCTGTAGTTGCCAGCAACCCTTCATGCTCCTTGGTTTATGGCCATATAACCTTAATTTCTGTCTTTTTTACATTAGCTGTTTCCCCTCTTTGTATCTGTCTGAATTGCTTTCTCCTTAAGACAGAAATGAAGCAGAATCACTCCAATTCAGTTACATCCGAGTCTTAACTTGAGGACACCTGCAAAGGTAGACACCTTTATTTCTAAAGAAGGTAACAGGTTCAGTCTGGTCCAGATGGGTGGAGTAATCACAGTCGTTAGATTGTTTTCTGAGTCTTTGTTTGCACTAGGGATGGGCGTGTTGAAATTTGGGATCTCATAATTGCTCAAAATAAACAAAAGGAAGAAGAGGGTAGTACTCCCTTTGTTCTTGAGTTCAGGTTCCACTAAGTGGAGTCAAGGAGTTTGCTCCAGAGCATACCAGAATATCCTCAGAGACAGCCTGTCAGCCCTGTAGGAAATCTGTACAATCAGGGTGGTGGAGAGTCGGGAAGTACAGACCATCAGGAAGACTTTCCCACCTTAGGCTCATAGGTTGTTTCAAACTCTCTCTGTTTCTTCCTCTTTCTGTCACCCTTTCTCTTGGGTGACATTCTGGGCAGCACACATCTTAATGTCTTTGTGAGTTTCACACTTGTGTCTTCTATTGAAATCCTTTAAAAGTTCATACTATGCCTTATTTTTTCATTGTGCGTGCATGCATGTGGGTATGTGCTATGGCGTGTGTGAGGAAGGCTGAGGACAGCTTTCAGGAAAAGTTGGTTTTCTCCTACCACGTAGATCCAAGGGCCTGAACCCAGTCCTCAGGTCTGGCAGTAAGCGCCACTTCACCATTAAAATCTTTTTTTTTTTTTTTTTTTTTTTAATCTTTGAGTCTTGGTCTTTCTACGTAGCCCTGGCTGGTCTCAAACTCATGACAACCTAACTGACTCGGCCTGCTAAATATTAGGTCAAACCCCTCCAAAAATTGTACTTTCCTATTTTCAGCTTTCTGCTGGGAGCTTCATTTCTGGTGTCCCCATCATCTCAGTCTTATTGTTCTCCAAACCACAGTCAGTTTTCAGTTTCTTCCCTTGACTTCCCTATCCCCCACCCCGTGTGTGTGTGTGTGTGTGTGTGTGTGTGTGTGTGTGTGTGTGTGTGTGTGTGTGTGTGTGTGTGTGTGTGTGGGTGTGTGTGTGTGTGTTATGCCAGAGCTCAGTGTGTGTGTGTGTGTGTATATATATACATTCTTCTCTCCTTTAGCGCGCTCTCTCTCTCTCTCTCTCTCTCTCTCTCTCTCTCTCTCTCTCCTGTCCCCACCCCCACCCCACAGTGTGCATGTGTGTGGACGGCTTAGGACAGAGCTGAGAACTTGATGCTCATTAGACTCCTATTGAGCTACATCCCCGGCTTTGACTTCCCTTTCAAAGACTTTCAAGTGGATGTTTGCCTCCAACAGGATCCCCTCAGAGACCTAATGTGACTCTAATTTGTCAAAATGAGAGTGCTGAGCTGGTAAATGGTACCAGACTGCTCCTCTAAACCTAGATCTAGTGCAAACTTCCCAACTGCTTCTTGATCTTCCCTCATCCCAGAACATGCTCCTCTCCGAGTACATTTAAATACCCACTACCCGTGCAAGGACATTATGTGGGGGGATAACCACTGGGATCCCTTTCTCCTTCTGAGTCTGCAGGCCTTATCTGTGACCCTATGAATAGATTCTTGAACAGTGTGCCTGGCCAGTCTTATGTCAGCTTGACATCTGAGAGGAAGGAACCTCAAATGAGGAAATGCTCCTGTAAGTCTGGGCTATAGGCACGCATGTAGAGCATTTTCTTATTTAGTGTTTAACAAGGAGGGGCTCGGCCCACTGTGGGTGGGACCACCGCTGGGCCAATGGTCCTGGGTTCTATAAGTGACCAGGCTGAGCAAACTATGCTGAGCAAGCCAGTAAGCAGCACTCCTCTGTGGTCTCTGCAACTGCTTCTGCCTCCAGGCTGCTGCTGGGTCTAGAGTTCCTGCCTTGGCTTCCACTCAGGGACTGTGACTCGGGAGACATGGAAGCCAAATTAACCCTTTCCTCCCCAAGTCGCTTTTGATCATAGTGTTTTGTCACAGTCATAGTAACTCTAAGACAAACTTCCAGAAGGGAGAAAACAGAGCCTGCTGCACCCATTGCTGCTACCTCATGGCAGAGGAGAGCCTAACTGCCCAGACCAGTGCTCCGCGATGAATCGACTCCACTAGCTTGCTTGCCTGTTAGCAGTACACATTCAGGATCCGACACCAACCTTCTGTGGGTGGGGAGACACACAAAGGTCTGAGAACCATTTTTTGAGCCAGGCCTGATGAGGCAGGCCTGGAATCTTAGCCTCACAGGAGGCTAAAGCAGGAGAATGATTCGCAGGCTTGAGACCTGCCTGAATAACTTGGATGGATCTATCTCGAAATAAAAGTTTTACAGAAGAGTTGGCCAGATGGCTGTGACACACACACACACACACACACACACACACACACACACACACACACACATTTAATCCCAACACTCAGGAAGCAGAGACAGGCAGATCTGGCAGAGTTTGAGGCTAACCTGGTCTACAGAGAGAAGTTACAAGACAGTCGGGGATTCAAAAAGAAATCTTGTCTCCAAAAAAAAAGAGAGCACCAGGCACGGCTGAGCACCCACCTGTAATCCTAGCACCTTGGGAGGCTGATGCAGGAGGATCACTGCAAATAAAATTTGATCTGATAGTTCCAGGCTAGCCCGGGTTACTGAGTGAGACCTTGCCTCAAATGGATTAAGAGTCCAGATAGAATAAATGAATGGAGTCAGTTTGCTATGTGGGTCAAAGGCACCAAGTGCCCTATGAGGCACAATGGAGGGTGTAAAACAGGCTTCTGGACATAGAGCTTCTGCCTACTGAGGGCTCTGGATGCTGGGGGCCAGTCAGAGGCACAGGCCTTTGCTATCGCCTTTTTCCTCAGCCTATATCACTCACTCACGTTGGCACTCCTTGAGCGATGGTTCACCACCACTCAAGTGTGGCAAACTACACTAGTGTGGGCAAACTCAGTCATGAAATTTTCAGGTGTGAGGAGGTTAGGGTGTGGGGTGTGTTTGTGTGTGTGTGTGTGCACGCGTGCTCGTTACATTAGAGACTGTGTAGAGGCCAGGGGTCAGTTTCCCTCAGACACCATCCACAGGGTCTCTCCTTGGGACCTGGGTGTTGATGATTAGGCTAGGCCGTTTGGCCATCTGCCTGTCTCCACCTCCCCCATTGGGATTACAAGCCACCATGCATGGCCTTTTGCTTTTAAATGGGTTCTAAAGGTTGAGGCTCAGATCCCCACACTTGTGTGGTATGTGCTTTACCCACTGAGCCATCTTCCCATTCCTTGCTGGAAAGATTTCTCATTTTACCCGTTCCTCTACCCATTGCCTTTCATATTGACTAATCTGGCCTAGTGAAGGTGGTGCTCACTTTTCATCCTAGCCCTCAGGAGGCAGAGGCAGGTAGATCCCTGAGTTCCAGTCCAGCCTGGTCTACAGAGTTACTTCCAGAATAGCCAGGGCTAGCCCTCAGGAGGCAGAGGCCGGCAGATCTCTGAGTTCCAGTCCAGCCTGGTCTACAGAGTTACTTCCAGAATAGCCGGGGCTAGCCCTCAGGAGGCAGAGGCCGGCAGATCTCTGAGTTCCAGTCCAGCCTGGTCTACAGAGTTACTTCCAGAATAGCCGGGGCTAGCCCTCAGGAGGCAGAGGCAGGCAGATCCCTGAGTTCCAGTCCAGCCTGGTCTACAGAGTTACTTCCAGAATAGCTGGGGCTAGCCCTCAGGAGGCAGAGGCAGGCAGATCCCTGAGTTCCGGTCCAGCCTGGTCTATAGAGTTACTTCCAGAATAGCCGGGGCTAGCCCTCAGGAGGCAGAGGCCGGCAGATCTCTGAGTTCCAGTCCAGCCTGGTCTACAGAGTTACTTCCAGAATAGCCGGGCTACATAGAGAGACCCTGACTCAAGGGGGGAAAAGAGACCAATTTGTTCTCTAAGTGTGGCCTGATTTAAAAAAAAAAAAACTTAATGTGTCTGAATGTTTTGCTTGTATGTATGTATGTATGTATGTATGTATGTATGTATGTATGTGTGTATGTGCACGATATGCATGCATGCCTGATGCCTGTAGAGGTCAGGAGAGTCCCCTGGGACTGGACTTACAGACATCGTGAGCTGTCATGTGGTGCTGGAAATATAATTCTGGTCCTCTGGAAGAGCAGCCAGTGCTCTTAACCTCTTGAGCCATCTCTCCAGCCCACTCAATTAGCTCGTTTATATGGCTTCAACAATACCAACCATTTACTGAATAGCTACCATTCTTCACAACAACCTAATTAGAAAGATACTATTATTCTTACCTTTTTCAAATTTTAATAGTTAGGAAAATTGGAGCCAGGCAACGTCAGTAACTTGCCAAAAGTCATACAGCTGGAAAAATGCAGGGCCAAGGTTTGGAATTGAGGTCTGTCCGTAGGGACTGAGTGGCCTCTTAACTATACTTTCCCCATCAAGTTTAAAGACAATCCAGTATTTGCCAGGCTCCTACTAGACCCCTGGCGCTGGGCCTAATCATTTAATAGCACACCTGATTAAAGACTTTAAGAACATATTTACATTTCCTTGCCAAGAGAATGGTAACATTAATACAGTTGATCCCTTTGGCAGAGTAGTTCTAAATAAACAGACATTAACAAAAGGCCGCCCACTGGGTTTGCAGTAGCAAGGACCATCGTAAGGGAACTTTAAACTGACAGTTTGGATACTTTGCTCACTCCTACCTAGTCACTCAATCCTCAGTGGTTTCTAGTTATCTTATCCATAGAAGGAAACCTCTCCAGCACTCCTGATCCCGTTCCGCTTCTAATGCCAACGTTCTAGAACACGGTTTGCACCTTTGACCAATTCAAATCAAATAAGATAGTCTATCACGTCTCAATCCCTCCCACACACACCCCCATAACTGCTAGTTGGAGCAGGAGTTAAGCTTTCCCCTTTAGTTAAGCTGTCTAAAGAGGATGACCCACTTCCTATGTCGAGTGCAGCTTTTCCACGGCCCCTCGATGCATACATACCAAGATGGGTGTGTAGCCCTGTAGGTATCCCGTTCAGAGGCAAACCTAATTTGTAGGAACCACTCTCTGAAATCCAGGAATAAACTCTTGGTTATTTTCAGACAAAGACAGAGGTAGGAGTTTGTAGAAAGAGCTAGGAGGGAGCTTAAAATACTTCACATTCCAGAAACTCCCTCCCATCCCCCAAGGAGGAGGCCTTATTCCCACTCCTTTCTCGGCCAATTTGACTCAGAGCTAGCAGCTGGTAGTGTAGTGTGTGTGAGTTTAGATATTGACTTTGCTGCCTTGGAACGCTCCACTTTGCTTATCTGGGAAAAGGGGCAGTCACTGCCCACTGCTCTCCGGGTTACTGAAAAGACAAAGACCTGCAAAGAAGCTAGCTTCAACAACTTTCCCCTGGGCCCTTATCAGTGTCAAGGTGTTGTGGTGGTGGTGGTGGTGTCATCCTACAAATCAGTCTCTTGACAAATGGCCTCCGAATAGCATTTAACTCAAAGGTTTCAGGTCCTGGGTGCTATTCCAGAATGAATAAAGAAGTCATTGGGAGTTTTAATTTTGTCTTTTCTTGTGTGCATTAGTTGCTTTGCCTGCATGAATATCTGAGAGGATGCCCGGTCCCCTGGAACTGGACAGCTGTGGGCTGCCCCACTGTTGCTGGGAACTGAACCCAGGTCCTCTGGAAGAGGACCTTCTGAGCCATCTCTCCAGTCCCAGAGAGTTTTAAGAAAAGCAGTCTTTGCCAGGTGTGAGTGCATAAGCCTGTAACCCCAGCACTCACAGATGGAGGGTGTCAGGAGTTTAAGGTCATACTTAACTATACCGTGAATTCAAGACCAGCCTGGGCTATCGAGATCTTGTTTCAAAACAACAACAACAACAACAACATCTTGGGGTTGGAGAGATGGCTCGATGGTTAAGAGCACTGGCTGCTCTTTTTCCAGAGGACCTGCAATCAGTTCCCAGTACCACATGGCCGCTCACAACTGTCTTGTGACTCCAGTCCCAGGGTGTCTGAAGCTGTCTGTGGCTTCTGTGGGCCCAGACACACATGTGGTATAAACCATACATGCAGACAAATATTCATACCTATAAATAGAAACAATCATCCTAAAAGGTAAAAAGAAAGAAAAAGTTTTATGGTATGTCTCCTTAGGTTCTAGGTGTGTGGCACGAAGGCCCAGGGAGAGGCAGCCGGATAAAAGATCAGGCTTGTGATTTTCCTCTATGACTTTGGGCAAGAAAACATACTGAGCCCTGGTGCCATACAGCAGCTACTGCTTGCTTACCAGGCTGAGGTAAAGATCACCTTGGCAAGCTGAGGAGTTAGAAGCTTTTTTGTTTGTGTTTGATGCGGCCTGGGGTTGAGCTCAGAGATTTGCACATTCGAGGCAAGTGCTGCACTACTGGGCTAAGTCCCAAGGCCCAAGAGAAACTTCCAGAAGCTCCTTGACCCTATTCAGGCTCCACAGACATCTAGGCATCAGGCAGGCAATAAGACCCCAAGTGTAAGGGAGAAATAGTGGAGACCCAAGCAGCTTTCTCTAACCATGATGCTCAAGGCCTCTGGAACAGCAACTGTTCCCTTTCCCCAGAGGGCGTGTTTTAAGTAAAACTATCCAACCCAGTCCACAGATGTTGCAGTGTGACAGGCTGATCATGGAACATTTGTTCCACTTTTCCCCAGAAAGGGCCAGGCTACTTCATAACTGTTACTTTGCTACTGTTATGAATCATAATATAAATTCCTGCCTATGCAAGATACCTGACATGTGACCCCGGTGAGAGGGTCCTTCGACCCTCAAAGGAGGTCACAACCCCACCATTGTCATTTGTAGCTCTGGCAAAGTGGGGTTGGCTTAATCCACTGTGAGATAATGGGCAATGCTCCCTGAGGAAGAGTCATCGACAAATCCTCTCACCTTGCATTTACATCAAATTAATCGGAGAACCACAGACAGCCTGATTTTTTCATTAGTTGAGGGAAGCAAAAAACAAAAACAAAAACAACCCAAACCCAAAACAAAACAAACAAACAAACAAACCCCCAAAATCATTACACTAAAAATCCTCAGAGAACTGTTTTAAAAAATCATCCTACAAATGGTCTTCAGAGGCTGGGTGTCAATGTGGCACTCTTTAGTCCCAGTACTAAAGGCAGAAACAGCCAGACTCTTCCTGAGTTCAAGACCAGCCTGGTCTATACAGGCTAACCAAGGCTATCTAATAAAACTTTGTCTCAAAAGACCAAAAAGGAGTGGGATCATGCCTTTAATCTCAGCACACGGGAAGTAGGATCTCTGTGAGTTCGAGGTTAGCTCGGTCTATGAGTTCCAGGACAGGCTACGTAGGCAGACCCTGTCTCAAAACAAACACCCCCACCCGCACGAAAAAAGACCAAAACCAAACCAAACAAGAACTACATAAGAACAGTCCCCATATTAAGGAGCTGTATGTTTAGAAGGCGACTCAAGGTCTACTACTTCACTTGAAACCTGATACAAATAAACAAACAAACAAAAAAAAAAAAAAAAAAACCATGGAAAACCCTGGTGAAATAGTTACCCTCATCTCACAGATAAAGCATCGAGGATTTAGAAAGGCAGAGATAAGAGGTCACAGAAGTGGTAGAGCTGGGATTTCAAGCCTCGTAACTTACAATTCAGCACTCTGCAATTCACTAGAGAATTTTGCTCTCACAGAGTACTGAGCCGACAGGGTATTGTTTAGACATGTCTGAAAGGGCATTCAGGGACCCGGAGTGGAATGACCAGGTTAGCAACATGGTAGAAAAATGCAGCCACCCAGATCGCTTGTGGCTACTCCAAAGCAGTGTTCTCTGCTTCAGGAAGACTCAGATGGCATGTGCTACCCCCACTCGGACATTTTTGAGAAATCTTTTATTAGAAGATGTCCCAGAAGGCAACAGTTTAAAATCAAGCAATTAATGATTACAACTAAATACAAAATTTCAGGTAAACTTGCCTTTCAAAATAAACCAGACCCTTGCAACAGGAGGTTTTTTTTTTCTTATACAAAAACAGTTAACACCACTTTGCAAAAAAGCATACAAAAATACAGTATTAAAAAAAAAAAAAAAAGGACGCCCACAGCATGTAACCCAGCAGCAGCTTATAAAACACAAGCCATTCAGATGAGACGTTAGCCTGTTCACCACTTGTCCTCCCAAGACAGTTCCAGGAGTTTCTTGGTGCCTAGAAGCCCTGCCCCAACAGCTACAACAGCTACTTCCAAAGCTTTCTCTAGGACTCGAGGCCAGGAAGCGAGTGGAGGCCATCATGGTTGGGAGCCGATTTGGAAGTGGTAGCTTTTTTTTTTTTTTTTTTTTTTGAGAGTCAAAAGTTGTATTTACTGTCTATCCCCCACACCGTTCCCTTACTTCCAAGCCCAGGGCCAGCAGGAAGCGATTTGCCTTCCTGGGTAAAGTTCTGGAAAGACTGACCCTTCTCTCAGGCAAAGCTTAGGATCTCCCGAGGATGCTCGCGTGACTGCTGCTAGCTTGGGTGACTTTCTTAGATTGAGGGCTGTACTTAGATTCCACCTGGAGCTGCCGAACACGGCTGGAGCAAACTCTCCTAGTTGGCGGAGTAGCGCTCCTAGAGGCACCCTGACAAGCCCCAGGGAGTAAGTGCACCTTCTGGGGCATCAGGTGAATCCGAGTGGCTCCCCTTTGAATCTCTCTGTAAGGCCCAGGTTCTGGGGGAAAGGATGTGACTCAGGCTGGCAGAGAACCAGAATGGTAGCTGCGGAGCCAGCAAACTCCTTGAAGTTGCTGGAGAAGGACAGGTTTGCACTGTTCCGGCAGGATGTAGACAGAGTCAAGCTCTGACTTGAGAGGCAGGTGGGAAAAGAGGAAGCGATAGGGCTGATAGGGCTCGTTCTTCCGAGGCACCTTATATCCGCCCAGAGAAAAGGTTCCAAGCTGGGCTTCAAATAGCCCTGCGGAAAACCTGGGTACCGAACGTTGTTCATGAGTCAGGATGCCAAGTCTTCCCCAGGTCCTGGGCTTCGACCCCATTTCCCTATGTCCCGGGGAAACATTTCTGGTCTGTGTGAAAGGGTGCTGGGGTGGCCATTGCATAACAAAGGCAGGAAGAAACAAAAAGGTCCCTTGTGAGGATAGAAAGGTCCCTCTCGGAGAAGGCCCAGAGGGCTCTGGGACAAAGACTCTACAGGCCAAGCCCTTTCAATGTTCTCAAAGTCATAGCGTTGAGAGTGGAGGGAAGGGTGTGGCCTAACATCCTAATATTATCTTAAAGGTTTCCACTCCTCAGCTACTGTAAAGTGTCTGACAATGAGGTAATGGTCCACGCTGATCAAGTTGTCGAGCTTGTCTTTGCCCAGGACAGCTCGCTGGTCTCCTGGAAAACAGAGCCTGGGGGAGACAGTATCCAGGCCCAGCTGTCCTCATATCATCCCCAGAGACAGCAGTGAGAGCAGCATCCTTTCCTAGCCTAAAGCTCCAGCACAGTGTGAGATTTCATGTAGGCTGCAGCCCCGACATCGTCCACCACCTGTTGCATAGCATCTGTCAGCCTTTCGTCAGGAGCTAGTGAGCTAAGCAGACCCCAAATCTCCACAGTAGCTGCCTGCTGAGAAGCCAAAGGCGCCAGAGAAGGACAGCATTCCCATGAGTCAGGGAAGAGGGAGAATTGGGTTTCGAGGTTACCAAGAATGCAAGCCCTTATTGTGTGTGCACTGGCTGCAATGCATTCTGGGATCTACTGTCCAGACTGCCCCGCTGTAACCAAAATGTGCAAATTACTAAGAGGGAGAGAGAGGTTAAAAAATAAGCTTGTGTCTGTAAGACAGAGAAGTCAGGCTTTTTGGTCAGTTAGTAGCCACTGAGGTACGCGATTCTTTTCTGCAGTTGCTGTTGCCGACACCGGAGTTGCCTTTTCTCCGTAGCCATTTTCTTTTCAGCCCCCACCAAAGCCTGCAAGTATTCTAATGCCTTGCTTAGGATCACGACTTTGGGGGCCTTAGAGCAGCTGGCCAGGGTGGGAACCTGGTCCCGCAGGGCCAGGAACCGTGAGCGGAGGTCATTCCTCCTTTTTCGTTCTAAGAAGTTATGGTTCTTCCTCTTGGTCACGTCCTCAGTGTCAGAACTGACAGGTTTGGGGTGGCAGGACTGGGGAGCCTCATTTTCTACAGGTGGGGGGCTCACAATCTCTTCTTCCTCCTCTTCCTCCTCCTCCTCCTCTTTCTCCTTGGGAGCTTCTATCTCCAGAGCCTCTTCCTGGGCACCTGGCTCAGGATCCCCGTCTTGAGAGCAGCTCTCTGGAGGAAAACGGGCAGCATAGTTGTGCTGCTGTTGGTGGATAGAGATGTGGAAGTGTTTCATGCAGGGGTCCAGGGGGTCTGCTCGCACTGTGATGGTGACTGGCTTTCGGATGTCCAGGGATCGTCTCTTCTCCACCGTCACCACGTCGATCTCCTCGCCTTCTGTCCAAGAAGAGATATGAAGAGAAGAAATGTACCCCATGAGGAACACATAGACACACACACCCTACGGCCTCAGTTCTCAACGTCTCGGCTTGTGAGACTAGATGACACGTCCGTGTTTTACACATCACTAAACTGAAGTGAGAGGACTGCCGATTCGTTTATACCAGAGAAATGCCATAGTGAAGGGGGAAATAAACAAGGGGAATAGTCTCCAGTTTCCTTCTGCACAACAAGGCTTGGGTAAGAACAAAAGGTAGACCCAAGCCAATGGCCCCCAGTCTCTACAGGCTTTCTCCTCCCCCACTGAGGGGGATGGAGAGAAAGAGCTACTGGCCTGGGACAAAGTTTAGCTATAAAGATCTTCTCCATTCGGGCTCTTTCATGCCCAATCAGAATTGTAAATGAGGGGTCTGTGGGCAGAGTTACCCTTTGTTCCTGCCCAGCACAGCCTGCGCTTGGGGATTGTTACTTTTCACGTTATAAATCCTATTATTCCCCCACCTCTCTATTCTGCCATCCTTTCAGCTGAAGATGCAGAGAAGGGAGGGCTACAACCGGTTCTCTTCAGCCACGGAGGGGAGGGGAAGGGTTTCCCTCAGGAGCATTTTGTTCCTGGGTTCAATGGGTTTCTAAAGCCATCCGTCATTTATCGGTCATCCGCCCCACCCCCACCTCTGGACCAGGAGAGGGTCGTATTTATAATCACAGGTCACCGAGAGCCTCGGGAACTTTGCAAACGTACAAGCGACCATTTCCCAATGAGCTGCACCAGAGGCGGAACAGTAGAGTGACCCAGATACAAAGGCCAACATGCCAGGGACTCGGATACACCAAGAAGTGTCCCTACCATTCCCTAGCTGGAAGGTCTGTGAGATGAAGCCAATCTGATCAGGCAATTAGGGAAAGACCCTCCTGCTCCCCCACATCTTGTAGTCCTCGACGCAGAAGGCCACCTTTAAAGCATTCTGGCCAGCAACAGAAGAGCTCCGTCCTCCACCTCTTTTGCATACCAGGAGGCTTGAGCCCCTTTGTCAGGAAGGTTTCCATTGTGTGGACAATCGCATTATTTCTCCATTAATAAAACCTGACCATTCAGCCCCCTGGCCTCAAAGCCTGTGATTGGCTGCCCAAGCAGTGTTTGGAATGCTGTTTTCCCCAGCCCCTATTCCCTATTGGCTGAACTGTGCCGTCAGTCACATTCCCCACCCCACCCCCTCATTGTTTGCAATCTGTTGCATTTTGTTCTAGGCCATGTGGCCAGAGAGTGAACCAGGAGCCCACAGACAGGTTCAGGTTAAAGGGCAGGTCAGAAAACAATTCAAGTTTCTGTACATCCCAAACCTTTAATTTTCATTGTTAAATCTCACAGCGCAGAAGGCTGTATCTAAGGAAGGTATCATTTAAGACACCACTCTCCTTTGCAGAAAGTAGTGTCAGATTCTACAAGATAAGGGATGTCCTCAGCTGGACATCCAAGTTCATTCCTCCTCGTTTTCAAAAGAAGAAATGGAGGCCCAGATCAGTCCCATCCCCTGTTATTTTCATGATGGTCTGGATGGCAAGTCAAGATCTCTAAACTTCCAAAACGATGATCTTTCTACTCAGCCCTTGTACAGCTGGACCTTCATTAGTTTCTTGATCTCAAGATTCCTTATTTGAGCCATTAGACACCATAAATTCCTGTTGCAGGTTAAAAAATGACCTTAACACAATGCGTCGAAGAAAAAGAGACTTTTAATTTTGTTCTCATTTCCCTCCATATATGAACAACTTCCACATCCAGTTCCCCAGTTCCCTCTCAAAAGCCCATTCTTTCGGTGCAGTGGCTTTTCTCTGTCGTAGTGAATGTGCCCACAGCCTCCTGCTACACCCCCAATAGCATTCTTTCCTGTATTTCTAATGGGGGTAGAGGGGCTCTCAGAGGCTGGGGAAGAGCAAGGTGGTCTGACCTCAGTGAGGTCTGCTCTTCATCAGGATGGGGGGAGGTCTGGAGCGCAACCTCAATACCAGGTCTTCTCCCAGAGATGGGAACGAGTAGGATGCGAGTAGGAATGTTGTATGTGGAAGAGCAGCTGAAGCCCACAGATGTATTGGGAGGGAGATTGGACACCTTCCCAAAGCCAAAGCAACAGGCAATCGTGTATCTCTTCTCAAAGAAGCTATGAGGAAGACCCTCTAAACATCAAGGATGACTGGGAAAAGGGTTGGGGGGAAAAGGCGGCTAGACAGCAGGAGGCTGGGGCTCACGTATTTCCTGTCTCAAAGCCTCAGTTTTCCCATCTGTTAAGAGGAGCGTTTATCCCCCGCCCCCCACCTGTCTCACTGGTCAGTAGAGATGGAGATGTGTAAGTAGTAAGGACTGGGACTGGGGTAAGAGAAAAGAATTAGCAATTTAAAGTACAGAAGGCAGGAGATCAAGGTTTTCGAGTGGAGGAAGGCTTTTTGGTTCTGCACAAAAGGTATCTTAGTCTTTTCTCCTTTAGGGAAGTGTGAGTTTCCCAGGGAAAGAGGCAGCAACAAAAAAGCTTCAAGCTTGGAGTGACTCTTAAGGGAACCCTTTCAACCTCCCAAGGACAGAAATCCCCTACAGTCCAACCCGAGTATTGTCCTCTCGAAGCGCCAACCCTCACCAAGTCGCCCTGGTCCCCTGGGGCTCCAATCACCATCAGAGGGACGCTGGCTCCCTCCCCACTTCTCCAAACTGTTTACCAACACACCCACGTGCCAGACAGACACAGCTGGGGGCTACACCGACCGCTTCAGTCAGAAAATGGGGAGGTGATGGGAAGCTTTAAGATCTAACGCCTGATCTCAAACAGCCGTAGATAGAGCTCTGGCCACCCATGGGGTGCCTCCCTCTTAGCTAGCCCGGGGTGGTCCTTACCGGAATCGCTGGGGCTCTCCGACCCGGAGCAGGCCTGAGTCTTGGGCTCGCCCAGCTGACACTGGGTGGCGGGCGCCGGGTTACTGGCTTCCAGACTAGGAGTGCCGTCCGGGGTAGCGGGCGCTTTGGGCGGGTTCCCCCGGGGCACTCCTGGGGCCAGCCTGTCGCTCACCACTCTCTCCAGCCGTTCCCGGGCAGAGAAGCCGCTCCACATGCAGTCACGGCGAATGATGGAAGCATAATTCCTGCCCCAAGCTTTCGAATGGCCCCGAGATTCCGCCTCGTCCCCGGCACCCCCTCCTGGCCACGGCTCCCCGGGACTAATCCCAGAGGCAGGGTCCACGGCGCCGGGACCGGAGCCCCAGGGCGGCGACGTGGGGGGCGACGGCACCAGCTCGAATTTCTTCCAGATGTCCTCGCTGGGCGCCGTGGAGCGGTAGAAATCCTCTCCGCAGTCATAGTCGTAGAAATAGTGCTGATACGAGTCGAAGTCCATGTCCGCTCCCTGCGGGAGGGAAGGGGGAGACGTGCTGACTGCGGTGCCCGCCGAGGGAAGAGGCGGCTCCGAGTCCCTCGCTGCAGCCGGCTGCGGGGCTCTGGTACCTCCCCAGGCCCACCAGCTTGCAGCCTGCGCCCTGGTCCCTGCTACTGGGAAGCCTGGCCTGGGGTCAGCTCGCTCAGGGCAGCTCGCAGCGGGCCGATCAGGCTGCGGGGAGCGAGTTCAAAGCAAACTTTGCCAGCACCGCCTGGAGCTCAGCTCCCGGGGCACAGCAGGGCCGGGCGGGGGCGCGCTGTCTCGAAGGCAGTCTGCAGCCTTGCAGCCCGCTGGTTCCCCGGGGACCCCAGCCCGGGCCACCCGCAGCCTCACCTCGCTCCCGCCGCCCGCCACCTGGAGCGGAGCGGCTCCCCGCCGGCTCGGGGAAGCCCGGCAGCCCGCACACACACACATGCGCGCCACCGAGCGCGCGGCCCCGCACTCACGAGCGCGCCCCCCGCGCGCGCTCCCCCCGCCTCGCTCGCACACGGCAGCCAGGACGCTCCCGGGATCGACGCGGGAGCGCGATCTGCAGGCGCATTGTTTCCCGACTGCTTTATATCTCGTCGCGTGCCCGGGGCTTGGGGACCAGGAGGGGGGGTGGTCCCTAGGAGACAAGCCCCTCCCCCTCCCGCCCCTCTCTCCGCTGGCGACAGGTGGGGCCGGCCCCACCTCCTGGCTGAACTGGTCGTTTCTATTCTATCCCTTGAAGCTCCCTAATAAATTGTACGCTGGGGAGTGCAGAGCAGAAGAGCTGATGCAGCCCCGCAGTCTCCTGTTGGAGGCGTGACTCTTCCAGAGGCTCCCGCGGTCCAGGCGACTTAACTAAAGCGGAGCTCCTCACCTACTCAGAGCCACTAGAGCTGCTCCCCGCCCCACCCTGCTAGTCTACTTCCCAGGGCGCGCCCCACTTGGTTCAGGTGCGTCCCACCCATGACAGAGGTGGTGGTGGTGGTGGCGGCGGCGAGGAGGGGGGGGGGCGGCGCACACTGCACCTCCACCGCGCCACCTGGCGGCGCTCGGCTCTGAACCCAGGCTTCTTCAACCCATCGCTTCTGCAACCGTTAGCCTATTCTTTAGCTCAGTGGCTCAAACCTGAATAGCAGCGAAGATTCCGGGCTAGGAAGCCCCAGTATATAATCCCTCGGAGCCCCAGCTTCACCGGTGAAATGGAGGGATGGTAATGACTTCACAGGGTCGCCTGGGATAATTTGTTTACTAAAAAGAGAGCGTCTTAGGAATGGATGTGAGAGAGTTCGAACAACAGCAGCTTTGTCCCTGGGGAGGGTAGTGAGACATCCCTCCTCCCCTAGGTCATAGCTGACATTTGACCCTTCCCCTTCACTGCCCTGACTCCCAATATTCATCCTCAACACCAAACTCTCCTAAGAGCTATTTTAGAGATAGGGATGTAGGGGTGTAGGGGTGTTGGGGCGTGGAAACTTCATTCAGGCCCCTGTTTTGTGCTTCCTCGCTGTGGGATCATAGTGTTTGAAGTTTTGCCTGGAGTCCCTGGCCGAGATGATGGCTATATAATTCCTTTGTGCTATCATAAACAGGCTACCTTCTGAGAAAGGGAAAAGCTAACTATGCAGCCTGAGATTTAGGTCTAAGGAAGGTAACTTAGGATAGCAGCCAATACATCTAGGATCCTCCACCTGGCATCAAGGTCTGGTGTCTGGTTGTTTGCCATCCTTCTCTTCCTCCCACCCTTTTTGTCTAACCACTCCAAACTACATGCTGTCGCCATCCTAACAGACTGAAGCCAGAAGGATAAACACTTCCCTTTGTTTTGGGCCAGGGGACAGGAGGTGTGAGATGACCCATGAGTTGGGTGAGAAGGCAGGGTGTGTGTGTATCTCTCCATTTTCCATTTGTTGTGTCTAAGGTGTGTGTAGGACATCCTTGAAAGCAGGCACTGGCACTCATTTGCTTTGTAGTCCCTGCACCTACAGTGACTTCTGGCAATATTTATGCAGAGACTTCCTGAGTGACCTAGCCGACCAGATTTTATTGAGATGGCCCGCATGCCCTGCTCTGTGCTGTACTGGAAGGCCCAGAAAAGACTCCGGGTTTGTTTGCAGCCCTGGTGCAGAGGGATTAGACTGCCGTTCGGTGTCTTGTTCTGAGGCTTGCAGATGTCTGCGGTGGCTGCCGCACTGTCCAGGGTCTTGGTCACAATAGCAGAAGCCAATATAAGCAGGAGGAGGCTCGGAATCTATGTTTGGAAAATAGGCCTACCTGGTTGTTCATTTCGACCTTTTTTTTTTTTTTTGAAACAGATTCTCACTCTGTTGCCCAGGCTGACCTCACTATACAAGGCCAGGTACGGTGGCTCAGGTATGGTTATATTCCCAGTATAACCTTCTATTGCTATAACACAAGGGTGTTCCAATTCTCTCGCTGGAGACTAGACTATGCCCTGCTTGAAGATTTTAATGTTCTGAAAGCACAATGGTATACATACACCTGTAATCCTAGCTCCCTGGGACGCTAACTCCAGGAGGATCATTTGAACATTGGCCAACTCGTTGAAACCCTGTCTCAAGACTAAAATGATTTTTCTTCTGGGGCAGAAATTGAACCTAGGGTCTTATATAGGCTTGGACAAAGGCCATATCCCCAGACCAAAAGTATTAATATAACTAAGAAAGTATTGGTACTAGGCCAAAGGTACTAGGCCTCAGAGAAAGCCAGAAATTATGAAAATTTGCCTCAGTAACCACCAGCAGTGATTACCATCAAGATCTCTCTGGGTGCAAAAAGCTGGTCCAGAGATAGGGAAGATGGAGACATCATTCTCTGAAGCCACCCAGTTCACCCCCCACCTTACTTATACTCTGGCTCACCCAGCAGTTCTCTGAAAGACATTTTGCTCCCCATGTAACTCCACCTACAGGTAAAGAATGCAGTCAGCAACAGAGGAACCCAGTGCGCGCCAAAACCTCGCTTCTTATAAATGAATGAATCGGCATCTGATTTGAAATATCAGTCTCATGTGTGTCTGTTCCGGGGAGATGCTGCAGCTTTTAGGACTCACAGCTGTGGTTTCTGAGTTAATGTCTGGACCTAGAATGCTGATAAATCCACCAAGGTCACAAATGCTACCCTACAGTCATCCAAATTATCTGATATTTTGTTGTTGTTATTGTTCTAATTCATTAAAATATATATATACACACTCACTATATATACACACACATCATATATATATATATAGTATATATACACACACATATATATACATATATATACATACATACATGTATACATATAGTGTGTGTGTGTCTGTATTGTGTGAGTGTGTCTGTATGTATGTGTTGAGTGTATGTGAAGGTCAGAAGACAACTTGTGGGAGGCAGTGCTCTTCTTTTAACGTGTGGGTTCCAGGAATCGAACTCTGGTCACTGGGTTTGGCAGTTGGAGCCTTTACCCACTGAGCCACCTCACTGGCCCTGGTGTTTTGTTTTTGTTTCTTTGAGACAGAGATTCATCTAGCACAGGGTGTCCTTTGAACGCACTGTGTAATTAAGACGGCCTCCAACTCCTGATCCTTTTGTCTCACCTCCCAAGTGCTGGCATTAACTGCATTTTAAAAAATGTTATTTGTCTAGGTGGGGGTTTTGCTTGTCTTTAAAATGGGGTCTTATTTAACCCAAGCTGGCCTGGAACTTCTGTCAATCCTTCTGTTCCAACTGCCCAAGTACTGGAATTTACTTGTAGTATAAGCATATAGTCAAAATAGCATGGACATTGACTATTTGTCTATCTTAAAATCTGAGGACTGGTAGGTAACTCAGAGGGGGAAAGCATTTGCCTCCAAGCCTGACAACCTAAGGACAACAGTTGATTTAATTTTATTATTGCCTTATACTTGTAGGTGTGTGTGTCTGAGGGCTGGCATGCTTGTCACTGGCTGTGAGCGTGCAGGTCAGAGGACAACTTTTGGGAGTCAGTTTTCTTCTTCCACTGTGGACTCCTGGGTATCAAATTTAGGTGATCAGGTTTGCATGGCAAGTGTTGTTACCTAATGAATTATCTTGTCCACTTGGCTCAAGCTCTCGCTCTCTGTCTCTCTGTCTCTCTGTCTCTGTCTGTCTCTGTCTCTCTGTGTGTCTCTGTCTCTTTGTCTCTCTCTCTCTCTCTCTCTCTCTCTCTCTCTCTCTGTCTCTCTCTTTCTCTGTGTGTGAGTGAGTGACCAGTCCAAAAAGTGGTTGCCAACCACTCCTTTCTTAAACAGTTTTCAGTTGACTTGCCCCATTTTTTGTTTGTTTCTATGTACTTATAAGGAATTGGAACACCCCCCTCCCATTCACACTAGCTATAAAGGTTAATTCAATTAGTACATCACACCAGGTTATCAATCTGTCAGTTACATTTCTCTTTTCTTAGAATCATTGTCTGGTGACAGTTTGTCTTCCTATTGAAATCTGGACTTAGTGGTTTCTTGGCAGTCTCAGCGTAGCCTCTGATCCTGGAAATCCCCCCCTGCTTCTCTCCTGTGTTGATGGCCTGTCATCTAGAGCTCATTTCTTCCTCTTTCTTGATTTACTTCCTCACTCTGGTGGAGCACATCCTCCAACATCTGCCTGAGAAAGTGCGGTTGGAAAGAAAAGATTCTGAGATCCAGCCTTTCTGGGGTGGTGTTTATTTATACCCTCCGCTTTGGTTGATAGTTTGGCTTGGTATAAAATTCTAGCTTTCCCCTGAGAATTGTAAGGGTGTTGCTTTCTTGTTTCCTGCAACTGGTGGTATGCTGAGAAGAATGACATCGTTTGCTCTCTGGTCCTCTGTGTGTCACCTGTTTTTCTTAACATTTTTAGGTTGTACTCTAGCATTCTGAATTTAATCATATGTTCTTGTATGGCTCTTTTGTAATAATAGAATTTGACTGCCCTTTGTCCCTCGTCCTTGGGAGGCAGGAAAAGAGTTTTGGAATTCCCCAAGTACCAGAAAATATCTTTCTTATTCATGGTGACCTTAATAGTTTATATTAATAAGGTGATTCATGGTGGACCCTTACATAGTTTAAGATGATTCATGCCAGAGAGAATAATCATGTGATTAAAAATTGGTGCTTTGAGCCATCTGGTATCAGTCTAATCTCTGAGAGCGATGATATAGCGCCAGAATTGAGTTAGTTTAGTTGTTTTGATAATGATTCCAGCAAGGACACCTGCCACATCATGACCCCACCCCCACGCCATTCAGACTTTTTTTTTTTTACTGTTTTACTTTAAATTTTATTTGCTAATTGTTTTTTTTTATTCCCTAAATGCTCCCTTTCCTCCTTTTTCTTCTACTTCCTCTTCTCTGTTATTTTTTTCAGAGAGTATTTGACTTTATAATCCTAGTTCACAGCAGACACACAATGTAGCCCAGGTTGGTTTTGAACTTGTGATCCTCTGTGTGCTGGGATTACAGGTGTCGAACATAATGCTACACTTCTCTAAATGTTTTTCTTTGTCGCTTTCTGTTCTTTTTTATCTGGTACAGTTGTTCTCCTCCTGCCGGGCTTCTAATGAGTTTTATATTAATTATAGAGCTTGACATTTTTCCTTTTTCTACCCCTTTGAGTTCTTCATTCTTGGCTATGCTCTGTAGGCTGTTTGTTTGTTTGTTTGTTTGTTTGTTGTTGTACAACTTCCTCAAATGCACGGTAAGCCTTGTTGCCCAATTTAAAAAAATATTAAAAAATTAAGCTGAACAGTGGTGGTGTACACCTTTAATCCCAGCACGTGGGAGGCAGAAGCAAGTACGTTTTTCTGAGTTTGAGGCCAGCCTGGCCTACAGAGGGAATTCCAGGACAGCCAAGGCTCTACAGAAAACCCCTGTCTAAAAAAGTTAATTTATTTTATGTATTTTTAAGAGTGTTTGCCTGTGTGCATGTGTGTGCACCACATACCTGCCTGGTGCCCAAAGGAGGTCAGAAGAGGGTAGATCCCTAGAAATGGAGTTACAAATGGCTGTGAGCTTCCACTTAGGAGCTGAGGATGGAACCTGGGTCCTCTGCAAGAACAACCAGCGTCCCTTACCCCTGAGCCATCTCTCCAGCCCCTTTGTTCACTCTCTTGATAGTGTCCTGGATTTATAATACTTTTGTTAATTATAAAAAATTGGCTCCCTGGTTTAAATTTTTTTATTTATTTTAAAATTTTATTTTATGTATATGAGTGTTTTGCCTGCATGTCTCTCTATGTACTATGTGTATGCGTGTGCACCCTGGTTCCCTCAGAGGCCAGAAGAGAGCACCAGATCCCCTAAAACTGGAGTTACAGATGGTTGTGAGTCACCAGGTAGGCCTTGGGAATTGAACTCAGATCCCTGGAAGCTGGGGACTGAACCCAGGGCCTTGCGCTTCCTAGGCGAGGCCTCTACCACTGAGCTAAATCCCCAACCCCTCCTCCAGCCCCTTTTACTTTGGTGGTCCTGGTCTTGGATGAACGTGTGTCATGGCACACGTGCCAGGTCAGAGTAGTTTCTGTCCTTCCACCTTCCTGTGCTGTAAGGGATACATTCTGGTTGTCAGGCTTGTATGGTGAGCTGCCTCTTTTTCTTTCCTATCTTTTCTTCTTTAAGATTTATTTATTTTATGTATGTGAGTACACTGTCCCTCTCTTCAGACACACCAGAAGAGAGTGTCTAAACTGCTGAGTCATCTCTCCAGCCCTCTTTTCTTATCTTTTTACTCTCTCGTTTTTTCTTTCGTTCCTTTAAATTCATTTTCATTTATTCTTTTATTCTTTCTTTTTCTTATCGTTTTATTTTCTCTCCTCCCCCCTTCTTTATTTTAAATTTATTTTCAGGGACTAGTGAGATGGCTCAGTGATTAAGAGCACTGACTGCTCTTCCAGAGGTCCTGAGTTCAATTCCCAGCAACCACATGGTGGCTCACAACCATTTGTAATGGGATCTGATGCCCTCTTCTGGTGTGTCTGAAGACAGCTACAGAGTGTGTGTGTGTGTGTGTGTGTGTGTGTGTGTGTGTGTGTGTGTGTGTGATAAATCTTTAAATTTATTTTCATTTTGTGACAGGAGTTTGGCTGAAACTGGCCTTGAACTCCTAATTCTCCTGTCTCCACCTTCCAAGTTCCAGGATTATAGGGAGCCACCACTGCACTCTGCCTTTGTTCATCTTTTTAAAATAATAAAAATTATATATGCATATTGCTTTTAAAATATTGTTCTGATTTGTCTGTCAGTGTTTGATTTTTAAACCTATCTTATAAACTTACATACCCAGAGTCATGTAGAAATTTCTCAGGTAAAGTCAGACATAATGGCACATGCCCTTAATCCCAGCACTCAAGAGGCAAAGGCTGGCCAACCTGGTCTACATAGTGAGCTCCAGGCTAGCCAATGAGATTCTCTCTCAAAATAAAAACTCAGATAAAAGGGGTTGAGAATGGAAAGAGTTTAAGGGGCCTCAGTACAGATGTTTTTAATGTCTCCCTGTAGCCTAGGCTAGCCATCAATGCCCATGTAACCCAGGCTGATTATGAACTCCAAGTCTTTCCTCCTCAGCCTTCAGAGTGCTGGGAGTACAGCTGTGAGCCACCATGGCCGCCTGAGCTTTTAACTTTGATAAGGTCTTTGAAGAATAGAGTTTTAGTTCTTACATATAGATTGGATCTCTGTGTGCATGCATTGTATGGTGTGAGCATGTGAGGTATACGCACATGCGTACATACAGGTGTGCCCAGAGGCCAGAGGAAGGCATCGAGTGTCGTATTCTACTGTCCCCTCACCTTTCCTTTTCTTCATTTTTTTTTTCCTTTTTTCCCCCAGAGCTGGGGACCGAACCCAGGGCCCTGCGCTTGCTAGGCAAGTGCTCTACCACTGAGCTAAATCCCCAACCCCTCATTTTGTTTTTTTGAGATAGGGGTTCTCTGTGCAACCGTGGCTGTCCTGGAACTCGCTCTGCAGTCCAGGCTGGCCTCACAGAGATTCATCTGTCTCTGCCCCTCGGCACTGGGATCAAAGGTGTACACCACCCCTGGCTGCCTCTTCACCACCTCCTTTTCTTTGATGCAGGGTCCCTCACTGACACTGGAACTTGTATTTTTGCACAGGCTGGCAGCTGCCCCACAAGCCCCAGCTCTCATTTTGTGTCAGCCCCGCAGTACTGGAGCTGTGGGTTAGTGTGTGACTGCACCTGGCTGCTGGCTGGGATCTGACCTCCACTCCATGCTCTTGTGAGCAAGTGCTTTTGAACACAGGGCCATCTCTCCAGCATCTATATTTAGATCCATTTGAATTTCCTTTTCCTCTCTTCCTTTCTTCCATCCTCTCTCTTTTGACAGGGTCTTGCAATGTAGCATAGGCTGGCTTGGAACCTTCCACTCTCCTGCCTCAGCCTCTGCGGTGCTGGGATTCCAGGTATTAGACAAATACCTAAGCATGAGTTTAGTTTTCATATGATAGGAGGTGCGTATCCAAGTTTTCAAAATCTCTCTTTCATTTTGCCCTTGTGTGTGGTGAGAAACGTCTTTTTCCTGAACCACTTGTAGCATCGGAGGAACTGTCGGAGTGAGTGCAGGTGATGACCTCCCACTCAGCCAGAAACCTGCTCTTCCTTTCACACTACAGCACTTCTTACTTTCATTCATCAGATTGGGTCAGGTAGCGTTGAGGGCTTTCAGGAGGAGGGAAATTCAATCTGAGCCTTGAAGATGTGTAGGATTCCAGGGGCTGGGGGGTATAGCATGGGCAAGGCTCTGAGTTTGGGGCCCAGCACTGCTGAAACCAAGTCTCCCAGCAGAAATGAAGAGACAGGGGGCAGAGGCTGAGAAAGGAGCATTTGAAGTGTTTAACCAGATCAAGGGCTAATTTTTCATTCCATATCAGTGGTTCTTGCTATCTCTGCTTGGGTTTCACTGCAAAGCCACACTTCCCTTAGAACCTTCTAAGGAATGTGGCCTTGGTCTAAGAACAGTTGAGAAAGGGTTCTTGGGGACTGTGTGCTTATCTCTGCAGACAACCTGAGGAAGTGGCCAGGCCCACAGCGACAACAGCAGCTTTCACAAAGAGAAGCTGGTTGCGCAGAAGATGTCTCTTAACACTTAAAAGCCGCATCAAACTAGACCGAAGGTACCAAGCCTCAGTTTCCCCACTTGGCAATGCAATGCAGAATTAAACTGCAGCCTGCTTAGTGTGGTAACCGGCCTGGCCAAGAGAACTTCCTATGTATCATCAGTTTTCTGTGTTTAAAAAAAAATGGTGGCAATGGGGTTTGAGGCAATGATCTTGTGATTTCTTAGCTAAGGTGTCACTGCTTGCCAGAGAAGCTGGACAGGAGAGTGATGGGGAGTCTCAGGTCTGGGGAGAAAGAAACCCAAGTGGATTTCCACTTTGGGAAGAACAAGTCCCAAGCTTCCAAGCACAGTGAGGGAAGGGGTATTCTGAACTCAGTTCTGTATCTGATTGGCTCCTGTTCCTTCTCTGTGGACATCCAGCCTTGCAGCCCAAAGTGGCCTTTCCAGTTTGCCTTCTTTGACAGAGATTGATAATTGGAAAGGGAGTGTTGGCCCCCAAGCCTGAAGGACTCGTGTAGCCATCCTGAGCTGCTACATAGGGTACAAGATTGTGAACGTGTGCGTGTGCACACACTCCTAGGCTACAGAGTCCCTATAGAGGTCAGGGGACAACTCATTGGGGTTGATTCTCTCCCAACATGGTAGATTCCAAACTCAGCAAGTACTTTAACCAGTTGAGGCAGTTTACATGTATGTGCTCATGTAAATGCAGGTGTGTGCAGGTGCCAAAGGAGGACAGACAAGGGTGATAAATCTGAAGATGGAGTTACACTCAGCTATAGGTGCTAGAAACTGGACTCTGGACCTCTGCAAGAGCAGTATACTCTTTAAACCAACTACTGAGTATTCCTCCAGTGTGTGTGTGTGTGAGTGTGTGTGATGTGTGGGTATGATATGTGTTTGTATGTATGTGTGAGTGATGTGTATGATGTGTATGTGTGGGTATGACATATGTGGGTACGATGTATATATGTATGCGTGTGTTTGTATGATGTATGTGTATGATTTGTGGGAGGGGGTGGCATGGCATGTGAATGGAGGCCAGAGATGATCTTGAGTGTCAGAGTCAGCTTATTTATTATATATAAGTACACTGTAGCTGTCTTCAGACTCACCAGAAGAGGGCATCAGATCCCATTACAGATGGTTGTGAGCCACCATGTGGTTGCTGGGATTTGAACTCAGGCGCTCTGGAAGAGCAGTCAATGGGCAGTTCCAACCTTCTCTCTTCTTTAAGACAGGGTCTCTTCGTTGCACGTCAATGTATTTAACGCAGACTACCTACCTGACCTTTGTGCTTCTTTCTACCTGACTTCTCACTGTTGGTGTTCTGGGAATACAGATACATGCTACTTTATGTGGGTTCTACATAGACAGATCTGAATCCTGTCCTCACAATTGTAAGGTAAAACCTTTATGCACCAAGCCATTTCTCCAGCTGAGAGATATGTTTTGTTTTTTTGTTTTTTTTCTCTTTTTTTCGGAGCTGGGGACCAAAACGCTCTACCACTGAGCTATATCTCCAACCCCTATGTTTTGTTTTGTTTTTTTTTTTTTGAAAGAAATCCTGGAGATAATGCCATTCACAGGGATGGGATACCAGGTGTGTAGTACGTAAGGACAGTTGAGAAGCTATTGTTTTCCTTCGTTTCTTCCTTCCTTCCTTCCTTCCTTCTTTTTTTTTCCTAGACAGAATTTCACTGTGCAGCCCTGACTGTCCTGGAACTCATTCTCTAGACCAGGCTGACCTCGAACTCACAGAGACCTGCCTGCTTCTGCCTCCCTAGTGCTAGGATTTAAAGGCATGCAGCACCACTCCCAGTTCTTAAAAGGACTTTTTTGTGCTTATACATTCGCACATAGAGATGCATAAATAAGTAAATTTGTAAAAAGAAACTCTTGCCCAGGTGTCATGCAAACCTAGCAACTCTGTGCTGGGCTGTGCTCTGGGCACAGGTGCAGAGTTACTTGGAAATGACTCTTCTGTCCACTAGAGGGAAACCCAGGCTCAAGAGATGGAGAATCCAATCAAGTCAGATGAAGACCGCAGCTGAGGCTCTGAGTGATCGTTGTAAGCCCAGCGTTGTGTGGGAGCTGGCTCATACCAGCTTGATGAGAGACACCGGTTGCGTTTTCAGACCTCATGGGAACTGGTTGTTAAACATAGTCATTAAAAATTAAGCTATACAAACTTGTACTTAAATCAACTGAATGAAAAATGACTGCAGCCAGGCATGGAGCACAAGTCTACAATCTCAGCCCTTGGGAGGAAGAGGCAAGGTCAGTTGTTCAAGACTGGCCTGGACCACAAGACCCTATCTCCAAATAATTAATGACTCCAAACATAATTTTTCATTTTTTTTTACTGTGTTTACTGGTACCATCACTCTGTTATTCAGGGAGTATTATAGAGTAGTATGCTATTGTCTGTCTTTAAAACAGATAACTTGAAGTCGGCCATGAATGAATATTTATGGCAGGGAAACCCACACATGCTACAAACCAAGGTTCCTCACTCCTGACTGTAGATTGCTCTAAATTCCCGGTATACGATCCCTGTTTAAGTCTTTTCCACACCAGAAGCTGTGCGGAGGGGCTAGGCTTTTCCAGTTCTGACCAGATACACATTCAGAAGTAATGCTGTGGAGGGACTGGTCCATTTCATCAGGCCTGGGGGCCCCTTGAATGTGTCACCACTGTGCTATTGTCCATGCTTGACCTGATGGTGCTAGCCTCGGGCTCAGGGTCTATAACAGCTGCAGTCTACTCCGAAGATTCAGCCACGCCCAGTGGCTGAGCATCACCGTCTCCCTGTCTGCAATGGAACGTGTTTTCTCATCTGACAGGGAGCTTCCTGGGGATCAGGGTTAGCTGGCTTCATCTATATCTCCCAGCTGGCTTTAGAACACAGCAGTACAAGACACTGAAGTGGAAACTAAGCTTGTGTCATCGGCTAGCAGTTTGACCAGAGAAAAAGACACTTTAACCAACAGATCTGGTCTTCTCTTACCTTGTCAAACAAAGTGAATTCTCTCTCTCCCTTTCTCTCATTTTGACACCCCATCTCTCTCTCTCTCTCTTTCTCTCTCTCGCTCTGGATCTCTCTCTGTGTGTGTGTGTGTGACTTGTGGAACTCTCCTGACATGTCAGATCCTGGAATTGAACTCCCGTGAACAGACTTGGAGACAGGCACCTTTTCCTGTTGAGTCATCCTCCCAACCCAGGTAAATACTTATCATCAGGTCTGGCTTCTGTGTAGGCAAAATGAGTTCATCCAAGCAAAGCGCTCATCCGGCTATTTCCATAACCAAGAAAGTGTCCCATGACGTAAAAGGTGCTGAATTAAAGGGGCGCGCCTCATTGCCCTGACAATGTTGTGTCAAGAAAGGAAGTAGGGAGGCCGTGGGCAAAAGACAAAGAGTATGTGCTCCCTTAACACCGTCCCTCTGAGCCAAGACACTGCCAAGCGCTCCATGCCTGATTAGGGATTAGAGGACCTCTTCCCTATGGCCATCCTACCCACCTTTGCCTGGGCTCTGGGACTGGGATGCAGGCAGCGGAAGTGGCAGGCCCAGGGCTGCGCTGCAGGAAGCAGCGGTCGGGGCTGTCCTGAGCCTCAAAGCAACGGAAGGGAGGGAACGGCCAGCACCTGCATTGTGCAAGCCCCGCTCCCCGCTGAGCCACTGAGGACCCCCTTGAACACATTCTTGGGTCAGGGCCGTGGTTCTCAGGCAGATATAGACTGAATGAGAAGAGGACTCTATGCTTTTGCTCATTGAGACATTTGTTTGCTTTTTCATGCATCAATTTTTGAGCAGGGGCACTAGTAAACGCGAACACCGCTCACAACCCCACAGATTTTTGGATCTTCTAAATTGGAGGCGGTTTCTGCCGAGTAGGTTGGAATCGTGGCTCCTCTATCAACTAGAGGAGTGAACTTCTCTGAGTTTCTCTGTGCTGGATTAAAGGGGTGCTAGGTGTTCCACTGCTCCGGAGATTGCTAGGGCCAGTGAATTCTGTATCAGGCGCATCAGCAGCTAGTAAGTAAGCGGAGGAGTTTTAAAAGCTAATTTTCATTTTTATTATGACAAAAGAGCTTTTCCCGGAGTGAAAGGTGGACTGGAAGGAGCCCGAAGCTGCAAGCTGGAAACCTGCACAGTGGTTTTTAAAAACTTTTCAAATTGATTTCCAACACTGAAAGTTTGTGAAACTTCAACTCAGTGTCTGGTGTCTTTTGGAAAAAAAAAATTGACAACGTGGGAGGCTGTATTTTATAAGCTGTTGGGTTATTCTACAGACGGGCTCTCTCTCATTGTCATGTTGTGTGCCTCTTGCAAAGTGGTGTTAATTGTTGTATAAGTTAAAAAAACACTCTTAGGCAACTGTCTGTTGCAAGGCTCTGAAAGGCAAATTTATTTTGAAACACAGACCTTTTTTTTTCTTTTTTAAATTTAGTTGGCATTCTCGATTGGCTGATCTTTTTTTAAAAATGGACGTCTGGGACATCTAATAAAATTTTTCTAAAAATATGTCATAATGAGATAGTGTGTGTCATGAGAGTACCCCAAACCAAGGAAAAGGCCTGAGTCAGCAGAACTGGGCAGGGTGGGGGGTGGTGGGGATGGGAGGAGTGGGGGCTGGGAGTTGGGGGTTGGTGTGGTGGTGTGGGTGGTGGTGGTGGTGGTGGTGTGGTCAGTAACTGGGGAGAGGTGGCCATTTCACGTGGGCAGAGTGGATCTTCAAGTGGCGGGTGCTTAAAAACAGGATTGACAGGACACGGAAGTGAAAAGGGACAAGGTTGATATTTGTGTTTCTAGCCTGGGAGAATGGGTGGGAGGCAGTCTTCTTCACTGTCTTGAGGGTCTAGAGGAGAGGAGGGCCTGCCTTTTGGCCCAGTTGGGTCAGTTAGTTACAAGGAGGCCGATGGGCTGCCAGAACCCTCGTGACTGGAGAGGGAGCTCGATTTAAAGTTCATCTTTGGTGAGGCAAGAGACCTGGAGAGAGGTAAGCATCAGCCCCAGTGTTGAGTGCAGTTAGGACCAGCTATGAGGATCCATTTATAGTTCCTCACCATGTTTAAGAGGACGGAGGGATGTTAAAGGAGACGAGGTACCTGAGAAACTTACCTCCAACCTGTATGAGTGGGCCTCTCCCTGGAGTCTCACCACAGAAGGACTGAGAACGGGACTTTGGGTCCTTCTGTAGTCAGATAAAGGATGAGGTGGGGCAAAGTTCCAGGCAAGTTCCAGACTTCTGAATACCCTTCAGGTCAGCTTCCTGCCCTCCGGGGCCCCTGGAACACTGCTGGGAAAGGAGGAAGGACCCAACTTTCTGGAGAGTGAGCTAACCGGACTCCAGGCCATTCTTCTCAGCCAGCAGTGAAGGGGCTGCCATGCCCGCTCCTCAGACGGTTTCTGCCTCACTTCCTGGAGCTAACCCAGCCATCACTGAAGTCAACCAGCATCTCATGCAGGAGCCAGAGATCCGATACAACCACGGTGTATGGCTCGCCCTCAGAAATGTTTTGTCTAGCCCTTGTATATTTCCTCTGGAGGAAACAGAGCTTTTCCCATTCTGTAGAAGAAAGTCAGGCTTGGAGGGAAGAAGGCAAAGTTTTTTAACAAACCTGTCTCTCTGGTTCCTCCTGACGGTCTTTAACCTCCCTGCCTGCTTGGTGTCTCGATAGGCTCTACTTTCTCTCACCCCACCTCTAAACAAACTTTTTTTCTTAAAGACTTTTTATAGATGGTTGTGAGCTACCATGTGGTTGCTGGGATTTGAACTCAGGACCTCTGGAAGAGCAGTCAGTGCTCTTAACCACTGAGTCATCTCTCCAGCCTCCTTATCCCACCTCTAAATTGATCACCACATCCTGTAGCTCCTACCCCTCTACAGACCCAGCATCTACCCCCCTTCCCTTTCCTCACAGGTCACTTGACATGTGGTGCTCCTGGCCTGGCTGTGCCATTGGCTGCCTCTCTGCTCTCCCCACCTCCAACCTCTTGCTCATTATCAGCAACCAGAGGGTTCTTCTATGGCAGGAATCTGACCACGTCACCATCCTTACCTTCTGCCAATGATATCCCCTTGCCCTTTGAATAAAGTTCACATTTCTAACCAAGTCACCAGATTCTGCCAGTTCTTATCACCAGATTCAGCAGCTAACGCCGCTAGCCTGAGCCCAGCTGTGTACATCAGCCAGTCAGAAAGCGTAACTGACTCTTCTCTAAGGCCCTGCCCTTTCTTACTTCGAGGTCTTTGCCCCCACCGCCTATTCCAACTGCCATAACTTCTTCCCACTCTGAGCTCTCTCACCCAGTTCCTCTAGTTGGAGTCTGGAGCACTCTTTAAGCCCAGCTCCATGGAGGGTCCTTTGCTAGACCTGTCTCTCTCTTGTAAACAGGTGAGCACCTACGTTCCTCCCTCTGTGCTCAGCACTGCACCTTATGTACTAGGGGAAGTTCTTTGAACACACAGTGGGACTGCCTTCCTGTCCATATCCTTCCTCCTGTGTCTGGTTCAGCTCCTTGTCCTGGCCTGTCTCTGTGGTAGTAACTTCAGGTCTGGTTCTTGGTTTAGTTACAACTCTGATTCCTGCCTCAAACTATAGCTCTTGGCCTGCTGCCAACTCTGACTCAATATCCCAATCTTTTTCTTTTCTTTTCTTTTTTTTTTTTTTTTTTTTGTATAGCTCCAGGCTGTCCAGGAACTTGCTCTGTAGACCAGGCTGGCCTAGAACTCAGGGATCTGCCTACCTTTGCATTCCCTAGTACCTGGATTAAAGGTGCGTACCACTACCACCCAGCTCTTTGTCTATTAAGAGCTTATTAGCTTAACCAAATGATTCCTCCACTTTCCTGATCCCCAGCTTTACTTCCCCTAGGAGAAGGCGCTTGCTTTGGCAATCCTTGTCAGAGAGGGTAGAAAGCGAGGGGCCTAAGACAGGGTCTCTCACAGCCTCCAATCATTACTCCTGGGCTGGGACCACCTAGCTGCAGGTCCTCGCCAATCTCAGGACACTAGTCAGTGCTGTGAAAGCCAAGTAAGATTCAATGTAAGAAACCATCATTGCCAGTCCTGATGGTGCCTATAATCCCAGCACGCAGGAGGCAAAGGCAGGGGATCTCTGCAAGTTTGAGGCCAGCTTGGCCTATACAGTGAGTTCTAGGGCAGTCATGCTACATAGTGATACCCTGACTAAAAGTAAGAAGGAACTACCATTTACTGGCTGTGAGGCGTTGAGCACTTCCTTGGGCTCCATGTCTGAAAGGATACAGGGGACCAAGGGGTGTATTTCTAGGGTCTCACACATTCAAGGCCCTGGGTTCTATCCTCGATTCCTTAGGACAATGAGATGCAAAGGTGTCTGATGTGAGAACAGCAGGATACAAGGCTGTGGAAGGCCAGGTTCAGTGCCTGGGACATGAGGCCTCCGAGGTCTTTTACCCTTTCCTCATGTCCTCTGGGTCAACTCCTATTGCACAAGGACTTCTTCTTGCCTCCATGGCACTGGTGGGCCTGGCACAACTTGGCTTCCAGGCTGTTGGCTGGGACTGTTCTCTCCAGGGCATCTTGTGTAGTAGGTACAGAACCGAGGCATCATACCGGAACTCCTGCCAGAACTCCATGTCCCTGACGTCAGGAACACACAGTAGTTCAGAGGGTAGTAGGGGAAAGGCCAATCCTCCATCTTCCCTATGGGAGATGGAGATGTGTTTTGGTTGGAGGCATGGAGAACACTGCCATTGCTTCCCCAACCACATTTCTGAGTCTCTGTCTCCTTACAGCTCAAAGGCAAAGATTCCTACGGATATAAGAACTTGGGGGCCGGGAGTGGTAGTAAATGCCTTTAATCCCAGCACTCGGGAGGGTCTCTGTGAGTTTGAGGTCAGCCTGGTCTACATAGTGAGTTCCAGGGCTACAGGCTACACAAAGAGACCCGGTGTGAAAACATCATCATCACTGACAACAACAGAACAAAATGAAAAACAAAAACAAGCCAATTTGAGGATCTTGCTCCCAAAAAAAAAAAAAAAAATAGGAACCAACATTGGTGGAGGCCTGGGCGCCGTGTGTGGTGGATGAGTAGCTACAGGTGTGTGTGTGGTATGCAGTATAGAGAACATGGATTTGTTAGAATAGCACATAAATAGTGTGTCCGTGTCTGCAATGAGGTCGGGGATCTATATGTGATGCATGCAATATGTGGCATGTGTGTAGCAGATGAGACTTGTGAGCCTAAGTATGTACATGGACAATGAGAAGGACCTGGGTGTCCTCATGTATTAAGTTTATATGCGATGCACGTTTGTTGTGGAAAGGGGAAGGGGTCAGGGGAGCGGTGAGTTGTGAAGCCCTGTCAGGTAGGGGGCAGGTGTTATTTGGGAATTCCAATTGAACCCTCTGAGGTGACCTGGGACGATGTCATTGCCTACTTGCTGTAGGGACAAAGCAAGGCAGTAGAGAAAGAGAGAGAGAGAGAGAGAGAGAGAGAGAGAGAGAGAGAGAGAGAGAGAGCGAGCGAGCTGTGGACACTGAGTTCATTCCCGCAGAGCCAGAGTCCCCATGGCCAGTTGGCTGTCCTGGCCCCATGTCTGTAGCCACATCAGAGAAATAAACACAACCTTTGGAAGGCCTGTAATATGTCTAGGGAGGAGGCCCCAGTTGGCAGCGTGTGTGGCCACAGCTTCCACACATTCCCCAGCCATTGACCAGCAGCCGAGGTGCGAGGGCCAATGGCCATTCTGCCAATGACCAGTCCTGGGTTCTTTGCTCAGTGCCCAGCTTCGGGCTTTCCAGGGCTTCCTTACCCAAGACACTTGTTCTAATTGGTCCATTTGTTGGAACTCAAGCCTGTGCCAGGAAACTCTAAGGACTTTTAGGGCCAAAATGTACATGGGTTCCTTTCTTCAGGAATCCAATTTTAGCTGAGGTGTCACCCTCTACTCCACTCCTCAGTGTGCCTCTTTCCTCAGCAGGGGCCATTCCTCCTCTCTCATGATGACTATAATGTGTGATTCTGGGGCTGGGGAGATAGTCCAGTAGGTAAGAGTGCTTGTTCAAATGCAAGCTCCTCCCCGCCACCCAACAAATTCCAGGAATCCATATAAAAACCTGGAGAGATGGCTTAGTGGTTAGGAGCACTGGCTGCTCTTCTAGAGGACCAGAGTTCAATTCCAAACACACACATGGCAGCTCACAACTGTCTGTAACTCCAGTTCCTGTGGACCTGGCACACACACACACACACACACACACACACACACACACACACACACACACACACACACACACATGGGCAGAATACCAATGCACATAAAAATAAATAATTGTTAAAAAACAAAACAGCTGAGTGGCCATATGTTCTCCTTAACCCCAGCACCGTTGGGGACAGAGACAGAGATCACTGGGGCTTTTCGGATGCCAGCGTAGCTCCAGGTTTAGAGAAAGATTCTGTCAAAAGGGAATGTGGCAGAGAGCGAGAGATAGAACAGGACGTGTGACATCACCCTAGCACCCTAATGTGTACGCCCCCTTCGCCCCATGAACACACAAAGTGAGATCCTACGTGGATCTGCTGACACATCTCCATTCCCACTCCATGCTGGAGAAACTCCAAGTGCCTGCATTTCCCAAAAATGCTCTCTGGGCCTGGGCCTGTGACTCCGTGGTAGAGTTGCTTATCTGGCATGTGCACAGGCCTCGGTTCGATCCCCAGCAAAGCATAAACAGGGTGTGAGGGTATAAATCTGTAATCTCAGCACTCAGGAGATAGAAGCAGGAGGATCATCAGGTCAAGGTCATCCTCAGCTACAAATCTAATCCAAGGCTAGCCTGGGATGCACGAGGCTGTCTTGAAGAAAAACAAAACACCCCAGTGCCCGGTGTAGCCCAAACACCCTTTCTGCCTGGTTAACTTGGACTCTATCTCAACTTCAGGGTAAGTGTCAACTCGTCAGGGGGCCTTTCTGAAACGGCAACTACTTCCTGTCCCTTAACACCCATCGCTCTCAGCGCTGACACTTGTTTTTTTTAATCTGTCCCCATGGCTGGCAAGGAGTAAAAATCTTTATTTTCCAGTATTCCTGGCAGTTAGGTGTAGCTGTGTGACTAAGTGCTGGCCCACGGCTTGGACAGAAGTATTTTGTGCCACTTTGGGAACTGGTGTTAAAAGGCCACTGTGCTGTTTCTCAATTCATCTTCCTTTAGGTTGGCTAGAATCTGACTGACGATATCGGGCCATGGAGGTAGAAGTACGGTTGAAGATGGCAGGGGTTGGGAAGCAGCGTAAGGAAAAAGCACAAGGCCTTTTACGGCCCTGGATCTACCGTGTTAGCTTTGAATTAATTATTTCCAGACTTTTAACTGGTTGAAGTTTGAGAGTGTGTGTGTGAGTTGGTTCTCTCTTTTCATGTGATTTCTGGGTAACAAACTCGTATCATCAGTCAGGCTCGTTGGCAAGCACCTTTACCCACTGAGCCAGCTCACTGGCCAAGTTTGTCACCTACAGCGAAATCTAACTGATACAAATCCATTAGATTAGCTGTTTTTCTCTTGTGTCGCTTTCCCCCTCGGACACTCGTATTCTAGTTGCTTGCTCTATCTGCTTATTAGATCATAAGCATACAAGGTCAGGGTCCTCGTGTGTTATCCTCCAGACACGTGTTCTAACAAAGGAAAGTAAGGTAATCATGTGAATAAAAATATAAAACATGCATTCAAGCACCCAGAAATAAACAAGCTATATTTTCGATCTTTGAAGAAGTAGAAGAAGATGGTGAAGACAAGAGGAATAAAAAAAGAGGCCCCCCTGAATGCCATCATTTAAGGATATCTTGAAGCAGAAAAGCCCTTGAATAAGGCTGGGTGTGGGGACCCAGTAAGTGGGCAAGGATCAGATCAAAGGATATTGACTATATGTGACCACCCGCTATTTTTTCTAGCAGTTTTTCTAGCAGTTCATAGTGGCCTGGAGCTGAGCAAGGAATCATTTGGAATTGGCCCAAGATAGCAGAAGATCTTGGAAAAAGGATTAGGATAAAAGTGTTGAAGACAGGGGTTGGGGATTTAGCTCAGTGGTAGAGTGCTTGCCTAGCAAGCGCAAGGCCCTGGGTTCGGTCCCCAGCTCCGAAGAAAAGAAAAGAAAAGAAAAAGTGTTGAAGACAGCTGGGCAGTGGTGGCCCAAACTTTTAACCTCAGCACTCATGGGAGACAGACACAGGCAATCTCTTGAGTTCAAAGTCAGCCTGGTCTACAGTGTGAATTCCAAGGACAGCCAGAGCTACACAGAGAGACCTTGTCCTAACACACCATCCTCCCCCCAAAAAAAGAAAGAAAAAAAAAGGAAAAAAATCTAGAAGACTGAGGAATAGAGTCCTGAACGGCTTGGGAAGCAGGTGGTGTGGGCGTGGGAAGGAATCACATGAGTGAGATGAGAACTACACTGTTTTTTCAAGCGTAATGAGGTCTGACCATATCTAGGACTCAAAATAAGCTTGCCAAATAGTTGTGAGTTTTGTTTTTTGGTGTTTTGTTTGTTTCTTCTGTAGGACCTGGCCTCTTTCAGATTCCTCCTCCAGAGCTCTGAGAATCCCAGGGGCAATTCCCAGATACTCGGGCTCCCACAATTCTTCTCTGCTTTTTCTCTCTACTGAAGCTCTCAATGAAGTTGAGCCTGGTCAATGCCAATACTCCTGGGGGATGGAGTGACATTGCTGCCGGGAAACCTCAAGGAGACCTAATGAGATAGCTGGTGTACTTCTGATCTGCACAGAGGCCATAACAGTCCAAAGTCAAGGTCATTAGTGTTGAAGGAGGGCCAGGTTGAAGGCTTAGGCCTCTAGAATAAGGAGACCAGGTTTTGCATCTTGACACTGTAGTCCTGTAGCTCTGTGACCTCAAACAAGTTGCTTAACCTCTCTTAGTCTCAGTTTCCCTATCTGTAAAGGTAAGGTATTAAAGAATCTATCTCATGGCGATGCTATGAATTGAAATGTAAGCCTTCACTCAGTGCTGGGCATAGAGTGAGTGGTTAACAAATATTGGTGATTATGACTTCTATTCACTAACTCATTTAGCAAGAACTCTCTGGGCATCCTCCCCTGCCGTGCGCATCAGCCAAAATGTATTTCCCACACTTCTCGGCATAGTAATCATTCCCTCAGTCCTCTTCTGTGGCACTGTATATGTAGTTTGTCCTGCTCTGACAGCCCTTCCCTCCTCCTCCACCTGGAGAACTTGCCATGGGAGCCACAACTAATGTTTGGTCTCCTCAGGGCAATTGTTTGGACTCCCCTAGCTGAGTCAGATGGCGGCTTTGGGTTTCCACATAATGAGGGCTATCTCACTGTACAGCTGTGTGTGGTGGGGTGGCAATCATATGGACCTCCCCCCAGGGCAACTTTGCCCATATCGTTCCTGTTTCACTGTGTCATAATTTTTATTACTCTTTCTATAGTGATTTATTTACAAGTTTACCCTCCCTCAGACTCTGAACTTAAGGACTCTGGCTGGCACAGTCATGGCTCAGCGAATAGCTTCCGAAGTGAAGGCATCCTGGATTAGCTAGTGCACAGCGGAGCCCCCATGCTAGCGAACATGTCAAGAACTAAGTGCAAAAGCAGGGTCTGTAATCCCAGCGACTGTAAAGGTAGAAACAGCGGGGGCTGAAAGTTCCAGGCCTGCCTGGGCTATAGGAGCAAGTTCAAAGTTAGCCTCGGTAACATACTAAGATAGCATCAAAACAACAAGTGAAGAAAAAAATGGGGTGTGGGTGTGGAGATAGCTCAGCGGATAAAGCACTGCTGCACAAGGATGAGGACTAGAGTCGAACTGACCAGCATCCAATGTCACCGTAGCCCAAGTCCATGATCCAAGTGCTCAAATACAAGATGGCACGCAAAGGTGGAGAAGCCTCTGAAACTCAGGAGACAACACCAGGTTATGCAGCTGTGAACAACAAAAGACACTGCAAACAAGATGGAGATACCCTTCAAATGTGCACGTACACACACACACACACACACACACACACACACACACACACACACACACACGCACTCTTTAAAAAAGTTTCAAGATGGCTGAGATGGCTCAGTGGGTAAAGGCACTTGCTCCCAATCTTGTCAACTTGATTTCAATTCTGGAAACCCACATCAGAGAGGAGGGCCAACTCCCACAAGTTGTCGTCTGACCTAGATTGCATGCAGTGGCATGTACACCTTCCAGGCAATAGGTAAATGAATGTAATTTAAAGAGAAGGGGCTCTGGGATATAACTCAGGGGTAGAGTTTCTGCCATAGCACATGTGCAGCCCTGGGTTCAATCTCCAATACTGAAAGGAAAAAAGAAATAAAGGGAGAAAGAGAGAAAGAAGAAAAACAAGAGCAGAGGTTCACAGTCTTGAGGCCTTTGAAAGAACGCATAAACAGGCTGCCAGGACTGTGGAACCCAGTGGGGACTGGAACAGAGGCGAAAGGAAGAAAGATGTGCTTGGAAAATCAAAGGCCCGCATTTCTGGATGACTCTGCTCGGGGTGGGAAGAATTCCAGTCCTAACCCACGATTTTCACCTGGTCTGTGTTAAAGACATAATCATTTAAAGCTCTCACAGGAACACTATGCCTCTGAAAGAAACTGTCATGGTTCATGCTCTTTGCCGGGTCTTTTGCTATTGCACGGTGGGCAGAGGCACAAACTCGAACAGAAGGATGCATTGCTGTGAAAATAATCAGTCTTAACTTCACTGTAGGGAGGAGGTTCCAGACCAGAAGGCTTTTTGGAAAGTATCTCTTCTTATGTATGGATTTAGACTGCACTGTTGGGCAGAACAACCACTTTTGAAGTGTGTTAGGTATGTGTGTGTGTATGTATGTATGTGTGCTTATGTGTGTGTAGGTATATGTGTATGGATATGTGTGTATGTTATGTATGTGTATATGTATATGTATATGTATATGTATATATGTATGTATGTATGTGTGCCTATGTGCGTGTAGCTATGTGTGTATGGATATGTGTGTGTATGTATATGTGTATGTATATATATGTATGTATATATGTATGTGTGCCTATGTGTGTGTGGGTGTGTATGGATATGTGTATGTATTTGTGTGTATGTGTATGTATCTACATGTGTGCCTATGTGTGTATGTATGTGTGCCTATGTGCTGTGTATGTATTTATGTATGTATGTATGTATGTATGTATGTATGTATGTATGTATGTGTATGTTCAATCCGTGTTTAGCCACCTCACTGCCATCCTCACTTGTTCTAAAAGGTCAAATTTGAACAATGAGGAGCAGGCACAGCTTGTCACTTCTCATTGGCACAAAGACTTTAAAAAAGACAAAACTCTGAAGTTCAAAACTGTCACACCTTCTCCAAGCTGTCTGCTGCAACCTGTTTCCTACACAGCTCCTTCTGGGCTGAATCACAGAATTTTGGAAGTTTGCTATTGTTTCTTGCCCTGCTGAGCTTGCCCCGTGTGTCTTGGGGAGTGTGGTTTCCTATACAGAGCCTACTGGAGACTTTGCTGATGGAGAACTGCAAGGTGCTATCTTTCTGGGAGCATAAAGATGAACTGGAACGGGGGGGTCACATTAGGAACTGAATATATCCCTAAAAAGACAGCTGTGAAAAAAAATCACTAGGTAATGCTGTTGTAACTCCCTTAGGGAAGAATGGCATGCACGTTTGTTTGTTTGTTTGTTTGTTTGGTTTGTTTCAAGACAGGGTCTCTATAAAGCTCTGGCTGTCCTGGAACTCACAATGTAGACCCGGCTAACCCCAAAGTCACAGAGATCTGCCTGCCTCTATCTCTCAACTGCTGGGACTAAAGCTGAGCATCATTACATCCGGCTGACACCTACAATCTGAGATTTCTTATTAATATCTGCCTTTCCCTGCAGCAATTCCTGTTCCTTCAGTGAAGTTTGCTGCCCCAGAATTCCTAGTACTGTAGGGGATAGTAAGGGTGTGGGGTAAGCAAAGAGGTTGGCCTTCCCACTTCCTGCTAACTTCTTTGGAACAGAGTCCACAGGACCAGTGGGGGAAGTTTACTGGGCAGGAGGCTTTGAAGCACCTGAAAGGAGAGAGGGGACAGTTAAGAATGCAAGCACAAAGAGGGGGTAGGGGTGGTAAAGCATTGTGTGAGCATGGGGCTTGAATTAGAAACCAGACAGAAGAGATTAAAAAGCCAGGCACTGGCACTGTGACATCCCACCCCAGTGCTTGTATGGTGCTATGGCAGGCGAGACTGCCCTGAAGCGCTCATATCAGCTAGCCTCACAGAACTGTGAACGGTTAAGAGATTCTGTCTCAGATGAGGCAAAAGGTGAGGACTGACACCTAAGGTTGTCCTCTGATCTTCAAGTGTGGATAAGCATATCTTCACATATGTATGTGTGTGTGTGCGCGCACACACACACACATGCACACACACACACACAGAGGATGGGGTGGGGGGAGAAAGTCTGTTACAAAGAAGAAGTGATCCAAGTTTGTGTATTCCTTGGAAATGGCCTCTCGTGAAGACTGTAAGCCCCTCCCTCCCAACTTGTGGCTAGAGGGTAAGACAGGGCCAAGTCTCTGGGAAAGTAGTTAGGGAGCAGGTACCCCCAGATTCAGATTAAAGCTCTGCATACTGCCTCTCTCCCATGCTGACCCTCAAGAAGTCAGGCTGTTGGCTAGACCAGCGCTACCTCACTATTTTCTGCTTAGTACAAGCACAGGTCCTGATAACAAACAGGATGGCCTCTGGCCACCTGAGGATACAACACGAAGCTACTTGACCCACCTTCACCTTCCTCTGGCAACTCAAAGAGCCTACTGGTACCTTCACTTGTCCCCCACTCCCTAGGAGGAGAAAGGTGAGCTTGAGGAGTGGAATGAGAGGCCTCATTCCCTTCAGGGACACCCCATTTTAACCAACATAGGCTGCACTTCAGCCTGGAACCCTGCCCTGCACCTAAGTCCATCTAGAACTGAGACCCAGAGCTCAGATCTCAGAACATCCCAGTGCCCATATATACCCCAGCGCCCAGAATCCAGATCCTAAGCCAGTCCCACCCCAGTCCAAAGTCTCAAACCCAGAATCCAGCTGGCAGAACTCAGGAATGACCTGGAACAGGCCCAAAGGCCAGCCAAGAGCCAGCGACCAAGGCCCAGAACTTACATTGAACTTCAGGACCTTAACCCAGCTCACAGACCCAAAGCCTAGTGCTAAGAAGGCCTAACGCTCTGGGACTAGAATTCAGACCATAGTTTAAATAGAGCAGAACAGATGGGTCCATCTCAAAACACCCCCAACAGCCTAGAACCAGGCTAGCCCTTGCCACCCAGCTATATATAGCCAAGATGGTTGAGTCTGAGTCTTATTTTTGGGAGCATGGAGCTGAAATGAAGGACAGGACTTCACTTCAACTGATTTTTGTGAGTTTGAGGCTAGCCTGGTCTACAAAGCAAGTTCCAGGGCTGTTATACAGAGAAAACCTACCTCAACAAACCAAAAAGAAAAGAAAAGAAAGGAAAAGAAAAAGAAAAGGAAAAAGAAAGGTAGACTTTAAGGGAATTCGAACCTAGAACTCTACCTCCAGTTCAGAGGGTATCAGCTTCCTAACACCAGCCCCGAAGAGTCCAAGGACAGAAGTGAAGGAGGGGGGATTTCAAATCCCAACCCCAATTCCCCGCAAGAGTACCTGGGGGAGGAATGCAGAAGAGGAGGTGCTGCTCTTGGGTCTCCCTCGCCCTGGTCTGGATGATCAGTTGGGAGGACTTAGAAAGCAGAAGAAACTTTCTTTGCAAGGGCTGTTACTCAGAATCCCACAGGACAGGAAATTGCTGCTGCCACCGCTGCTAGCTAATTTGGCTTTGGGCAAGTCCTCTTCCTCTGGTCTCTTTACTCATGGGTAATTAGCGGGTGCTTGCCGAGATCGTAAACCCAGACACAGGAGATAAGACTACTACAGAAGACCCCTCTTTCAGTTTTTCTTTTGGGGAGGGTCTGGGAGTTTTCAGACAGCTCATATGGCCCAGTGTGGTTCTGAAGTTGATGTGTGGACAAGACAGCTTTGGACTGCTGATACTCTTGCCTCTTTCTAGTGCTGGAAATACAGGTGTCTGCCACCGAGGTCCACTTATTTCTTACTCATCAACATTCCTTGAATGTTTATGAAAGGTTGCTTTACATGAGTACAAAATAGATATTTTTTCCCCCTGTTTTTTGGATCAGGTCTCATGTAGCCTAGACTGGCCTTGAACTTGATGTGAACCTGAGAATGACTTCAAACTTCTGTTGCTCCTGCCTCTACATCCCAAATGTTGGGATTACTGGGCTTGTACCACCAAGCCCAGATTCTGCTACACTGGGCACTGAACCTAGCATTCTGTGCATACTAGATAAGCACTCTACCAACAACTACATTTCTAGCCCAAAGTGTGTGTGTGTGTGTGTGTGTGTGTGTGTTATGTTTGTGAATGTGTACTCTTGTATGTATGTGTGTAGCTGCTTGTGCACATGTGTGTACACAAATTTGGAGACCAGAGGTCGATGCTAGGTGTCTTTTTCATTCTCCATCTTATTTTAGTTCTTATACTTATTTGTGTGTGTGTGTGTGTGTGTGCGCGCGCACGCACAAATGTGTGGAAGTAAATGTACAAATGGCAGGAGTTAGTTCTCTCCTTGTCCCATGTGGGTGGCAGAATTGAACTCAGGTCATCAGGCTGGCTGGCAAGTGCCTTCCCTCAACGGACCATCTCACTGATCCTCCAGTTTTGAGACAGGATCTCTCACTGAACTTGGAGCTCACCAGTTAGACTAGACTGGTTGGCCACCTTTCCATGCCTCTCAGCACTGGCAATGAAGGAGCATGCCCAGCTTTTTCCACGAATGATCTGGACTCAAATTCTTATGTTTGTGCTGTGAGCTCTGGCGACTGAGCTGTACCCTCGTCCACTTTTTTTTTTTTTTTTTTTTTTTTTTTTTTTGGCAAGGTTTCACTGTGTTGCCCTGACTGGCTGGGAATTCAATAGATAAACCAGGCTGTATCATGGAGATTCTCCTACCTCTGCTTCCCAAGTTCTGGGATTAGAGCTTTGCACCCCCATATCTGCCTCAGATATTTTTCCCCCTCCAAGACAGAGTTTCTCTTTGTGGCCTTGGCTGCCCTGGAACTTGGTTTGCAGATGAGTCTGTCTATACTCAGCTCAGATTTTTTTTTTTTTTTTAGATCCTCTATTATTAAGAATGGAGCTGGAGAGATGGCTCAGAGGTTAAGAGCATTGGTTGCTCTTCCAGAGGTCCTGAGTTCAATTCCCAGCAACCACAGGGTGGCTCACAACCATCTGTAATGGGATCTGATGCCCTCTTCTGGTGTGTCTGAAGACAGCTACAGTGTACTCATATAAATAAAGCAAATAATTTTTTTTTAAAAAAGTGTAAAATGTGATTTTAAAAAAAAGAATTATTGTGAGCATGGTGGTGCACGCCTTTAATTCCAGCACTCGGAAGGCAGAGACAGGCAGATCTCTGAGTTTGAGGCCAGCCTGACCGTCATAGTGAGTTCCAGGACAGCCAGGAATACATAGAGAAACGCCATCTCAGAAAGGCAAAAAGGAAAAGGAAAAGTTGGATTAGAGGGAATGAAATGGCGCTGCTGTCACCTGGGAAGATGGGATGAGAAACTGAGAATGAGCACAGAAGTATGGGTCACCAGTCCCTCTCACCCAGCTCAGGCACCAAGCTCTGCGTGGGAAGCCTCTCTCTGTATATTCATGAGATGAGCGGGACCAATGACATCATCCCTCAGAGTTCTTCCCAGGACTCATTTCTGCCTATGGGGTAAGATGCAAAGCTCCTTCCGTGGGAGCTTCGCACCACCAATTTTCATATCGGCAAGATTTCAGGCAGCACAAGTTGCTCACTGATTCTGCACTCTCTGATCTCATCATGTCTCTGTGTCCCAGGTATTCGCTTTGTCTCACAAAGCCTCCCTCTCTCACCCTACAGTGCCTAGCTCTGGCATTTCCTCCTCTGCCAAGCCTTTCAAGACTTTAATCCCTCAAACAAAATCTTGTGTTCTCAATTCTGGGCACTCAGGGTTCTATAGGTTACATCATGTGGTCATATTCTGCCTGTATTTCCCTCCACAACTAGATGCGATCTGTTCAAAAAACAAGATTATCCAAACCTTCTCTATCTCTGTGTTGGTCCAAAGAAAGCTTTATGACTGCCACAAGGCCACCTTGATTTCTTTAAGTATCCTTTTGTGGACTCGTGCTCCCTCCTCTCCCAGCTCTACCCATATACCCATACCATAAGGCCACCATGCATTAGGTATTTTAAAACATGGTAAACAGTTTACTCTCCCAGTGGCTTGTCTGTCTGTCTGTATGCATGTATGCATGCATGCATGCATTTGAGACAGGGTTTCACTGTGTATCTCTTGCTGTCCTGAGCTTTGTAGACCAGACTGGCCTTGAACTCACAGAAATCCACCTGCCTCTGCCTCCTGAGTGCTGTCTTTAAAGGCATGTGACACCATCACCACCACCACCAAGCTCTCCCAGTGTTTATTAATCAGAGGCATATATGCTGTCGACCAGGAGCAGGCTGAAGGAAAGAAAGTATCATGAGTTGTGACCTGTAAAGTTTGTTTTGAACATGCACATTGTCTCACCAGGTTCTCAGGATAATACCCAGGAAGCATTAAGTACAGACAGATAAACAAGACGGGAAGCTGTAACCTGCTCCAAACCGTATATGTAACCAGAAACAGAGCCTTGATGAATCTAAGACCCAGCTGTGATGTATCTCTTGCCTTTAACCAATATGAATAAGTTCAAACGTTATCATAAGGTCATGCCATGCCACAGTGGAGATGAGAAGCAGCGATCCCACGGCGTTGGGTTGTCCCATATGCTATCTGTTCAGATGGATAGAAAAGAACACCAAAGACAGGGTGGGACTCCAGGGACAAGGTGATCACCGTTCCTAGGCAATTAGCCCGAGTCTAGGCTCTTCCTGCTATGAATCGGTCAAGGCCACTGGAGCAGAGCAGGGCCTCCTTGCAGAACCATGGTGTGATCATGAGGAGGGTATGGGTCTTGGCTAGGCAGGACGGGACAGGTATTGCTCAGGCACTCATCCTATGATCTCCTCTGCTGATATCTGAGATCTTGCTCAAGAAACTTTTCACTTGCTCTCATGAGCCCTCAGGGCACCTGGTGTCTTGGCCCCAATCCTGAAGTTTCCCCTGCACTGCCTGCACTGTGTCATGGTCTTAGCATGGCCTTAGCGTGAGGTAAGGCTGACGTCTTCCAGCTCCTGCCGGTCCTTCATTTTCACATCCCCTCAGCAGTGGGAGTAGGGCTGTCTCTTTTGTCTGGGATTGGAGACCTTGAACTAGTTGAGGGTTCAGAACGAGAAGAACCTGAGTTGGAGGCAGGGCCACCAGTTGTCCCAGGGAATCTCTGTGTATCCTTCGTGTTCCTCAGCTTCTCCAGGACTGGGGGTTAGAATCACCTATTGGTAGGCTCAGGAGGCTTTCCTGTGGAGTGGTCCATGGCCTCACGAGAGCAGATGCATCAGTCTTGAGGCCTCTCCTGATCCAAAACTGTGCAACCAATATTCCAGGAACTAGCAGCCTAAAGTGACTTCCAGGGCTCTCAGACATTCCTCTCTAAGGAGTCTCTCCCTCTCCCTCTCCCTCTCCCTCTCCCTCGCTCTCTCTTTTGGGATCTTCAAAGATCCCACCTTCTAAGTCTCTGCCCCACCTCTTCTTCACAGGGCAAACAAAGGGACAAGGTCAGAAACAGGCTGAGACATCCCTTTCCCAGCATCTACTGTAGGAAGCCCTTGCTCTACGACCTGTCCAGCCCCTATTCTTTTTAAACGATTTATTTATTTATTTCATGTATGTGAGTACACTGTAGCTGTCTTCAGACACACCGGAAGAGGGCATCAATTCCTTTACGGATGATTGTGAGCCACCATGTGGGTGCTGGGAATTGAACTCAGGACCTCTGGATGAGCAGTCAGTGCTCTTAACCACTGAACCATCTTTCCAGCCCCTAGACCCTATCTTTTGACCCTGGTTGTTCCCTATCCAGGATGTAAATTTGCCAGTGATGTGCTGAGCCAAGTATGGGCTTGACCCTTTTCTCCAGAAGTTTGGGTCATAGAACTGTCAGGTCAGGACTGTAGATCAATCTTATCACCCACTAACAGATTGCAGCTACTCTCTCTGGCAGCAATAGTATTCAGCAACACTTTCTCTCAACAATAGTGTGCAAGCACCACCTTCCAAGTACTTCTTGCTGACAATCTGCCCCAGGAGATGAGACTCTGTGTCCCATTGGGCCAGAAGCATCATCTTCAGTTATCAGATGTAGTTTAGCCCACAACGATTTACAACCATTTTTTTTTTTTAAAGATTTCTGTTATTGAGACAAAATTACTCTATAAATCTGGGCTGTAATGGAATTCTCTAGGTAGATCAGGGTGGCCTCGAACTCACAGAGATCTCCCTGCCTCTGCTGGGATTAGAGACAGGCAGTTAGTTACAAGAAAAATTTATCTCTTCCAGCAAAAAGAGCTTTACCGGGTGAGGTTTTGCCCAGTATAGAAGCAATAACAAGAACGACAGTGAAGCCATTTATACAGCTCTTACAGCCGTGGTTCTCAACCTTCCTAATGCTGAAAACTCTTTAATACGGTTCCTCATGCTGTGGTGCCCCCCCCCATAAAATTAATTTGTTGGTACTTCACAACTGTAATTTGGCTACTGTTACGGATTGTAATGTAAATACGCAGGATATCTCATACATGACCCTCAAAGGGGTCACGGCCCCGCAGGTTGAGAACCACTGGCTTACAGTGTGTCAAGCTATTTTAAGCATTTCACTTAATCTTCATATAATTAGGCCAACTCAGTGAGAATAGGGGAGAGAGAGAGAGAGAGAGAAAGAGAGAGAGAGAGAGAGAGAGAGTGTGTGTGTGTGTGTGTGTCATGGTGCTCACATGTGGAAGAGGAGTGAGTATACATTCACCCATGTGCACATGTGTGGAGGCCAGAGTCAACATCTTGTGTCTCACTATGGCTTTCTACCTCATTTTTTGAGACAAGACTCTCTCTTTGAAGCTGGGGCTTACTATTTCAACTAGACTGGCTGTCCAGCAAGTGCCTGGGATCTGCCTGCCTCTGCCTGACCGTTGTCCATGAGTTACCGTGCCTGGCTTTTACATGGGTTGTGGGAGTACACACTTGAGCCCTATATCTGCACAGCAAGCTCTTTACCTTCCGAGCCATGTCACCAGCCTCTAATTTTATTTTATTTTATTTTTTTTGAGTCAGGGTCTCACCAGGTAGCCTAAATTAGTTAGTCTTTTATTTGCTTGTTTGTTTGAGACAAGATTTCTCAGTGTAACAATCCTGGCTGCCCTAGAACTTGCTTTGTAGACAAGGCTGGACTCCCACTCACAGAGATCCACCTGCCTCTGCCTCCCAAGTGCTGGGACTAAAGACGTGCACCCCAACCTGCTAGGCCAGCCAGACTTGAACAATCCTTCTGTCTCAACTCCCTAAGTGCTGAGGTAGCAGGTACGCATCACCAGTTCCTGGTAACCAAACCTGGGGCTTTCTTCATGCTAGACCAGCATTCTACCAATGGAACAGTATTCCTATCCCCTCTGGGACCTTTGTGTATATTCTACTTCTTTACTTCCGGAAAGGTCAGGGGGCCCAGAAATTCTCTGGGGAGTACTGAGCAGTGTGGCCTTGCTTGAATGCAGGGAGGTGCAGAGAAACACAGAGAATGTGTGCTCATTTGCCCTTAGCTGAAATCCTGGATTAGGCCCAGAAAGGGGACTGATGGCTAGGACAGTCCTACTACCGGACGAGTAGCTGCTTGCCCTTAGGGAGAAGTTCTTTCTCTCATGAGAAGATGGGGGCTATGAAAAAGGGACCCAGGTTTCTCCCCCAGGCTTCGGAGGCCAATAGAGCACCTGGTTAGGTTTCCAGAGCTTCCACAAAATCACCTGGACTCTGGGCCTGATGGTATGGATACGAGGAGGTCACCTAGTCAGGACCATAGGTACCTGAACGGATAGCAATCAAGTTTGTCATCGAGCTTATACAATCAGGTCCTTGCCTCTCTTCTTTTAGCCTTGGGTTTAAACATCTATAGAGTGGGGTGATGAAAACACCCCCTTTCGTTGGTGTTAGAGGAGTTCATTCGATGGTATATGCAAAGCAAAAGCTCTTAGCCCCGTGCTTGCCCAGTAGATAGTGGGAATTGGATAATTGGGAACTATTGGGTATGCGATGATTTAGTGCTCCATTACAGAGGTCTGTCCCGGCCAATAGGGCTAGAAGTTGTGAGAGCAAGCTGGACCCGAATTCAGAGTGGAAGAAAATTGTGGGCAACAGCGCAGGAATTCAAAACAATTTCTACAGGCTGAAGTAAGCAAGATGACATTATTCTGCTGAGCGCTTGACAACAGCACACAAAATAGAGGATGGTGAAGAGACCTGACTTGACCCCAAGCTCTGGTGCAAAGGATCTGAATGGTTTAGTTAACCACACCTAATGGGAACTAATCGCGGGAGAGAAAGGCTCTGGAACCCAGCAGTCTTAGGCTGCATTAACAATGTGTCGTGTCCAGACTGGGGGAAATAATAGGTCTATTGTGCTGGCTTGGTCAGGCCATATCTGGAATCTTGCGTTGCTACACTGACAGACTGGAATCAGGCCAGAAGGGGAACTAGCCCAGCCTCAGCTCCTGAGCTCTTGTGAGAAATGCTTCCTGTACAACTTCTTGTCTCATCCCCCAAACAACGCTACTAGGTAGGTCCCTAGTTTGTACACAAGGAGGTTAACAAAATTGTCCAGAAAGGACTGTATAGCCAGTCCACGGAGGTCCCTGGGTTTTTTTCTGAATGGGCTGGCTCCTCTGGTGCTTGAGCTGACACTCGCTGTAATTTAGTGGGATACGAAAGTAGAAGAGATATATTTTTATTTTCAAGGAGGGCATGATCTGGCTTGATTATTCAGATCACTTATGGAATGCTGCAATTCAAAGAGTGGAGAAGGATTTAGGGCTGGAAGAGACCATACAGGACTCCTTAGATAAATCAAACCTAGAGCAGAGGAGAGAGATAGGGCAATGTCACACAGCTCACAGTGGGGACAGCACGCCTTCTTATGATCTTCACTGTTTCACTTGGCTTGTTTCTGGACAGTGATGTGCTCAGATGAGATCTGCCAGGGCACACAAGGGTGCTGTGGTCACTGTGGGGGAGTCAGATCTCACTATCTCCTCCCTGCAATTTGAAGTAAGAGGGGAAAAAAAGGGAGTCTGACACTGAGAAACACAGGTCTTGTGTAAATGGCCTGTGAGATTCTAAGCAGTAACTTCGCTGCTGAGGAGAGCTGGACTTCACCCAGACTCCCGGAGATCTGGGAAGCCTGGAGTGCTGTTAGCAGAGGTGGAAGAAAAGGCAGCAAGGGCTGTTCCTTGCTGGCAATATTCCGCCCTGTTTAGATGAAGGTCCTCCCTTCTTTCAAGGACCACATTCCTCTATTCTCTTTCTCAGAGCTTTTCTTTATTTTTTCTCTCTCTCTCTTTCTTTTCTTTTCTTTTTTTTTTTCTTTCTTTCTCTCTCTCTCTCTCTCTCTCTCTCTCTCTCTTTCTCTTTCTCTCTCTCTCTCTCTCTTTCTTTCTTTCTTTCTTTGACACAGAGGGCTGTTGGAGTCTTGTATCTCCCAGGGCTTCACACACACAGAGTTCAGCCTTCTGTAATTTATGCTTAAGGGCAGAGTAGGAGAGTCATGAGTAAAGACTTAGGAACTGGACAAAACCTTCCTAGCCTGTCTGTGTCCTAACAGCTGCTCTTCTTGTGTCCCCCTTTCCTGGGCTGTAAAATGGGGTTAATAATAGTACCACCCTCAGATGGAGTTCATAAGCACCCAGTGAGATCATGTTAAGCCTGTTAGAAAGCTACCCATAAAAGGCTGCTCTTTATAACTTGAGAGCTCCCCTGCCTGAAAGGGCAGCCACTGGACTTACTAATTTTTCTGTTCCATTGAAAAAAGGCTCCCTAAATATCAAAGGGACGGAGACGGAATTGTCGATCTTGAGACACGAGGAGCATTGATAGTGAAGGTTATAGCCTATGGTCTCAGGTTTGGGGGAGGGGAGAAGCCACCTGACTCCGGATTTTCAAAGGGGCTGATGGGGGTTCAGAAGTCCTGGCCACAGGCTCTACTCAGGGAGAACTCACTCTGGGGGATCTCGGGCAGGTCACTTTCAGGCTGGGCTTCAGTTTCCTCGGACGAGTCAGGTGGGTTTCTCAGCCTTGCTTAGCTGGTTGGAGCACGCGGTGCGAGTCGCCGGCTTTGAGAACGTGGCTGAGCAGCGACGCTCTCCGCCAGACAAGAGGGGCAGGCGCGTGCAGGGATTGGCTGGAGGCGCAGGACCGAACCTTTAAGAGGCGCGGAGGGGGCGTGCAAAGGAGTTTTCCTCGCCTGCGTTCCTGCTTTGCTAAGAGCTAGCGAACAGAGAGAGTTGTAGCTGCGGCTGCGCCTAGGACCGGAGCCTCAGGAGAGTGCCGGCCGGCAGAACACTAGAGCATCCCGGCGTCCGGGTCCCAGGCGGCGTGGCCCGCGGGTCATGGCCAAAGGAGAGGGCGCCGAGAGCGGTTCCGCGGCGGGGCTGCTCCCCACCGGCATCCTCCAAGCTAGCGAACGACCAGCCCAGGTGAAGGTGAGGTCCCGAGAGGAGGGCAAGGGGTGGCGGGCGGGGGATATGGGCATAGGGGCGTCGGAGGTTAGATCTGGCCTTGGGACACTTGAAAGTAACAGGATACAGTGAAGCTTGGAAAAAGGAGAGTCCAGGGAGTGCGCCGGGACCGGGGAGTGATGGAGAAAGTCTGAAGCCCCTTTGCATACCCCTACAATGGGTTTGCGCCAAGCGCGGCGCCGGCAACTCCACAGGCGTGGGGCTCTCCCCAGCGCTCTAGGTTCTACCGTGCTGAGCCACGCTAGTTTCCCTCCCTAGATCTGAAGAGACCCCAGAAATCTGAGGGTTCTCTTGGTTCTCCATCTCTCACCACCCCCACCCTCATGCTTTAACTCTGAGGAGGGCCACTCAAGTTCATTCATAAGAACAAGGGCTCTGCTCTTAAAGGAGCCGCATACCGAAAGCGTTTGTGTGGCTGAGTGTTCACATGCACAGAGCTCCGCGTGTCTCAACATTCTTTCTCTCTCTCTCTCTCTCTCTCTCTCTCTCTCTCTCTCTCTCTCTCTCTCTCTCTCTCTCTCTCTCTCTCTCTCTCTCTCTCTCTCTCTCTCTCTCTCTCTCTCTCTCTCTCTCTCTCTCTCTAGGACCCGTTCTAGCTCTTTGAATCTATTTCACCACACCATTAAACCATTCCGCCCCAGGAAAGGGATCTCTGACAATGTATTTAATTGGGAGGTGCTTAACTTTTCCTTTTAATTTTATTAACTGTTCTTGGAAGAAGCAAGTAGGCAATTATGCTGTTACCATGTATGAGTAATCTCTACTTTCCCTGGGCAACCTCAGCCTCCCCGAGTGCTCCACCCGGAGAAGGCTGAGCCCTGCACCTGGAACCCTTTTTGCCCCTCTCCAAGGTCCCCTAGGAGCTGGAAAGGGTGCGTGTTAGGCAGATGGATGGTAGGACTGCTCAAGGGTTTGCCTGGAGCTGAGGACTCCCCACAGGGGCCGGGGAACTTTGAGACAGATTGAAAGAACAGCTGTGGATGCGGCGGGCTGGGCTGGTTCCCCCGCCGCTCTGGTGCTCTCTCATCCAGTAGGCAGGTGGATCCTCGCTGCTGCGGGGCGTCAGGGAGGGAGCTTGGGCTGGGCTCCGGCAACTTGGCAGCCAGAGGATTTTCAGGTTGTGACAGCTAGTGCCAGGTAGGGACAGGTCCAGTGCTACAACATGCTCTTTGTGGGTAACTTGGAAAGGAGCTGAGGGCCTAGGAGAAGATATTTATTATTTATTTATTTATTTATTTAATTGTTTGTTTGTTTATTTACTTGAGACAGGGTTTCTCTTTGTATCCCTGGCTGTTCTGGAACTGGCTCTGTAGACCAGGCTGGCTTCAAAGTTAGTGATTCTGCCTGGCCCTGCCTCCCAAGTGCTGGTGCCACTACATCTGGCCTCGGAGATCTTTAAAGATGGAAGGTGATAGGTTTCCTCAGTCAGGGGGTGGAGGGATGAGTCTGGGTTTAAGGGCAACTTCCTTTAGGGTAGGGGAAGTGAGATTTCCCTAGGTGGGAGCTGGACAAGGTAGAACTGTTCCTCTTGGCCAAGTTGGCTGGAGAAATAAAGGTCTGTTGCCTCTGGCACCTTTTTAGGTTGGAGGCCAGAATCCTGGGCCTATTTTTCATTTTCTTTCTTTCTCGTTCCAAAAGGAACCAAAAAAGAAGCAGCAACTGTCCATTTGCAATAAGCTTTGCTATGCGGTTGGAGGGGCCCCATACCAGTTGACCGGCTGCGCGCTGGGATTCTTCCTGCAGATCTACCTATTGGATGTGGCTAAGGTGAGTAACCGGCGATCTACCGGCTTCTCCGTTAGCCAGAGGTGAGGACTGATAGGCTCTTGGTAGGGCCACTCAGTTTCCCCCAGTGGTAAAACAGGACCAGAACACATTCCTTGGCTACCACTCAGGGTCACAGTGGATGGGAAATAAGGCCTTAGGAAGTGTGCGGGAGGGGAGTCTACCTGCCCCAGGAACCAGAGCTGGCAGCTCTTCCTTGCCCAGCAGGGGCCGTAGAGGGAGCTTGGCGGAATAGGCAGTGGCTGTGGGACCCGCTAGTGACGCTGTTCTTAGAAGAGACTGGCACACCATGTCCCTGGCTGGAAGACAGTCAGCTGGCTTGGCTCAGGGTTTAGTGGGTGTTGCCGTTGCTAGGCTGATGGGAGCACTGTATCTCACCTTCACGTGAGGAGCGGCATCTCGCTGATGGGTAGGGGAAACCTGAAGGTGCAGGCAGATGTTAAAGTGTCTAGGGACTCGGGGGTCTCTGATGGAGAGGGGTAGTTGGGGTGAAGCAGAGCTCCTGTAAGTACTTTGAGAAGCCTTGGCCAGCAGCCTGGCATCCAAAGAATTCGCCCTGTCTGGATGAGAGAGTGGGAGACCGAGTAACCATGGCTCCGCCGTGCCCTCACTGGCTCTTTTCCGTGTAGCATCTCTGGGCAAGTGAGGGAGGCATATTAGTTTCCATTTGCAGGTGTGGAACACTGAGCCCCAGAAAGGACAGAAGACTCATTCAGTAGCTAGGTTTCAAACAGTTCCCATGGCTGGGTCCCAAGCGGGTTATGAATAAGAGGAACCTGCAGTGGAGTATAAAATGGGGTTACAATAAGTGGGGAGAGGACAGGGTGCAGGGTACAGTGTGGGAAGGCTGCCAGCCTTCCAGAGCAGGGTTGTGACAACTGGACACGGCCACATGCCTGTTATCCCGGCACTTAAGAGGCCAAGACCAGGGTTGGGGATTTAGCTCAGTGGTAGAGCGCTTGCCTAGGAAGTGCAAGGCCCTGGGTTCGGTCCCCAGCTCCAAAAAAAAGAACCAAAAAAAAAAAAAAAAAAAAAAAAGGGTCAAGACCAGAGGATTGAGATTCAAAACCAGACTGAGACTCTGTCTCAAAAACAAAGTTGAAAGAAAAAAAAAATCAAGGCTTTATGGATGATGTTGAAGCTAGATCCTAACGTGTTTGGAAAGTACGAGATGGATTGAGTAAATAGTGACAGGAACACTTTCTAAAAATCATCTAGAGGGCAGGCATAAAGCCACACATCTGTAATCATCTAGAGGGCAGGCATAAAGCCACACATCTGTAATCATCCTAGAGGGCAGGCATAAAGCCACACATCTGTAATCCCAGCACTTGCAAGTTAGACCAGCTAGGCCTACTTACCAAGTTCTAGACCAGTCAAGACTACAAATGAGTCTCCCTACACACACACACACACACACACACACACACACACACACACACACACACACAGTGTCAAGGTGGAGGGAGTCACTGGAGAGATTGCTTCATGGTTAAGAGCTCACTGCTTTCTTAGAGGGCCTGAGTCGTGAGTAACCAAGCCAGGCCACTCACAACCACAACTGCCTGTAACTCCAGCTCTAGGGAAGCCAATGCTTCTAGTTTCCAAGGCTCCTGTACTGGCTGGAACAAACCCCAACACACTATCACATGATTTAAAATAGTAAAATGAACTCTAAGGAAAAGAAAGATGGGAGAGAACATCTCACGTTCCCTTTTCCATACGCACGGTAAAGCTTGGCCTCATAAAAACACGACAACCCATAACTCTCATGCAGATGGGGAAACTGAGGCTTACTGTGATGGCCCAGGGAACAAATACTAGCTCTGTTGTTATCAGGTGGCCAGGGGCTCAGAACTGTCAGAGAGAAGGAGTGAATTGATTCTATGGCCAGTGTTTGGTGAGCTGTTTCTAAGTGCAGCAGAGGAAAGGAAAGATCTAGAAAAGCTTCCAACACAGTCCTACTCCAGGTATCAGAGAAATGCTGTGGTGTGGCCACCATCCTCTTCCTCTTCCTCCTCCTCCTCCTCCTCACCACATTGGTTTTTGTTTTTGTTTTTTTTTTTTTGAGACTGGGTTTCTCTATGTAGTCTCCACTGTCCTGGAACTCACTACGTAGACCAGGCTGGCCTTGAACTCACGGAGATCTTGCTTCTACCACAGAGATCTTGCAAGCGCCACCACATCCAGCTACTCCTGTCATAATTGTTTATCACAGTATGGGAGAACTTACCCAAGAGCTCATTCATTCTAGCGAACATGCTACTTCTGAGCTAAAGCCCCGCAGCCGCTATTGTAATTATTAAGAAAGGAGTGAAACCAAGTGGTGGCGCACACCTTGAATCCCAGCACTCCACAGGCAGAGGCAGGCGGGTCTCTGAGTTCGAGACCAGCCTGGTCTACAGAGCGACTTCTAGGACAGCCGGGGTTCCACAGAGAAACCCTGACTCGAAAAAAAGAACTGTGTGAAAATGTTTAAGATCCAGGCGGGAGCAGTGCAAGGTCTCGGTGGCCTGGCTGTGGCCGTGAGGGATGGATGTCCCGCTAAGGCCAATGAATGAAGGCCTTCTTCTGCTTCTTCCCCATGGCAGGTGGAGCCACTCCCTGCTTCCATTATCCTTTTCGTGGGCCGAGCGTGGGATGCCTTCACTGATCCTCTGGTGGGCTTCTGCATCAGCAAGTCCTCCTGGACCCGCCTGGGCCGCCTCATGCCCTGGTAAGTGGAGACCCTCCTTCGAGGTGCAGAAAGCCAGGCTTCTTGGGTTTCTTCCCTGCAGTCCTCCATCTCTCGTCACAGGTTGGGATTGACAAGAAGGCATGACACAACAGCTCAAAGGTGTTGAAACCTCAACCCGAAGCTTCGGCTGCCCCAGGCATAGGCATTGGGACACCTAGACAATTCATTTTGGGGTTGGCCAAAGTGCTAAGTTAGTTCCCTCCCCCAGCTTAGTCCTCACGCTGCCCGAGGCCCGCTCACTCACCTTGGTGAGACTGGAATCCTCACTTCTGCCATTCTTTGCAAGCAGAGGTAGGTAGATCTTCAGAAGCAATAGAGAGGCTACCTGGGTTTGAATGGCAGCTTCACCACTTAAGCTGTGCAGTCTCGAGTGGGTTACTGAACATCTCTGAACCTTAGGTAAAATGGAGGTATGGTGAGGACGTTAATATGTAAAGCGTTCAGAAGACCCCCTGGCGGGTATTGATACACAAGTTGACATTCCTTTAGGGTAGTTAATGGAAGGACATGGGAAGGGGCGATACTAAGGATGGAATTGCCGACCCATCCCAAAGCATTGAGTGAGGGACTATTTTTTCCCTTGGCCTTATTCCGCTTCGGCCTGTGGGGCAAGGTTGGGGGAAGGCAGTTGCCATAGATCAGACAGTGATGGAGACATACAAGACAGGCCAAGCCGGGGCTCTGGTTCCCTCCAGGACATCCTGCTTCAGGAGGTGGGGGGGTGTACCCCTTTCATCTCCAGCCCATCCAAGCTTAAGTGGGCGCCTTCCTGCCCCAGGGGCGCCCATACCTGGTCTCCGGCCTTCAAAGCCCTTTCAGCAGCCTCTGCACCTCCACAGTTTCCTTTCCCACGAGGCCCCCCACCCACCCCAATCCTGCCAGCCCCTGGCAAAGACCCAGCTTGGAGCCTTTGATCCAGGCTTCATGGCCAAGGGGGTGAAGGGGAGGGTAGGAGAGCCTCCTTTACCTGGGCAAGCTGCTTAGGGAGTCCTGAGAGCCAGCCTGTGCGACTTGGCCCTGTGCCGGCTTCTTGGCAGCTGGTGGAGGGCGGGGCCCTGCTCCCACATCGCCTCATGAGACCCAGCCAATAGGAGGCCGCTGCCTGAAGCGCAGCGGCACAGGGTTACTCCCAGTCACACTGGGTTCCTGTTCACTGTTCAGCTGCCTGTCTCTGAGGATGGAGTGTTTGAGGAAGGCTGAGGAGGAGCCCTGTTCTCTAAGGAGACAACGTGGAGGGGTGGAAGGAGGAGGAGGGCAAGCAAGGCCTCCTTGTGGGAGAGAGATCTGAGGACTTTCGATAGGTCAGTGTGACAGCTCTTCCAGGAAAGTTGCTAGGTCCTCTTGGGTTGCTTTCTGGGTGGCAAGTGCTTGGGTATGTGTCAGAATAGGCATCGGATGACTCATAGGCCGAGGGGCCATTGTGTTCATGGCATCCCAGGTTGCACCTCTAGGCATGTAGACAAAAAAGAGGTTGGGTTTGTCAGGGTTGGCTAGTGTTAGCCCTACCCACCTCTCCTTCCAGGCATTGGGGCGTTAGGGTAGTTCCTCCTTCAAACCACAAAGATGGTGACATTCTTTCTCCCAGGAATTCCTAAGGCTACCTGTGAGATCCTGTCAGCAGGGTCACACAGAGAGGTTGAGATGCAGGGGCACCTAAGGTTGGTTGATTACCAGGCATTATCCACTTGTGGCCCTGGCCTGTAGTAGTTCCCGAAGGAAGGCCACTTCTCCCGTTGAGCCCTCCTGCTGTGATCAGCAAACACTTAATGTCCTGAGTACTGTCCAACATTTTTCTGTCAACTCATTTAAGACTCAAGCCTACTTCAACCCACAGAGTGGGAAGTCCTTACACTGGCTGTGAGGTGTCCCAATTTCTGCACGTGTTATCTCCTAATTCCATCTCTCTTGCTCACTATCCTCCAACCCATGGGGCCGGCTGTTCATCCTCCTGCCTGAGGACCTTTACACTGACTGTTCCCCTGACTGAGGCCACACTTGCCTCAGAGATCTGCAGTGCTGACTCCCTGACCCTATCCACGTCACTTACTGTCTCTCAGCCAGCTGTGAACTGTACCCTCAGTCTCGTGTCTACTTATTCCCTTCTTTTCTCCATAGCACGTGTCTCCTGTTAACATGTTATCATGACTGTTTCCATGACAATGACAAAACATCTATAGCATGGCATTTGCCTTATTTATGCATTTATTTGTGGTAGAACTGAAACTCGGGGCCTTGCACATGCCAAGCAAGTGTTCTATAGCCCTGATGTTTGTTTGGTTTTGTTCTTTGAAGACAAGGTTTCATGCAGCCCGGGATAACCTCCACCTCCTGACTCTCTATTTCTTAAGTGCCCAGAATGGAGTCATGCGCCAACACCTCCCGGGAAACCCTCGTTTGTTTTGTTATTTGGACAGGGTCTCACTATGCCCTGGCTGCACTGCAGTTTCTTATGTAGAGTGGTATGGTCTTAAACTCACAGAAATTAACCCATGTCTGCCTCTTGAGTAGAGGCAGGGAGATCCCTGAGTTTGAGGCCAGCGTGGGTTATGTGGAAAGACTCTGTCTCAAAAACAAGCATGCAAACAAATAAAAACAAAAAACAAACCAAAAGAGAATATAGTGTGTGAATGCTTTGCTTGTGTGTATTGGGTGCCTGGGGATATTAGAAGAGGGTGTTAGACCTTTTGAAATTGGAGTTATGAATGGTTGTGAAGGACCGACTAGGGCAAGTTCCTGGACCGAAATCTTGAGCAAGGAGCATGAGGTCAGACTCTGAGTCTCATGCATATCTTTCCTGGAGCAAGAATCCCAGGGAAGGGGGTGGTCCCAGCACCTATCTCAATACTATGTCGGTACCGAGAATTGAACCTAGATCTTATGCCAGAACAAGCGCTCCTAACTGCTGAACCACCCACCCACCAGCCCCCTGTGCCCTTCATGTAGAAAACAAACAACAAACAACAAAATCGTATCTCACCATGTAGCCCAGATTGACTTTGAACTCAGGTCTTTTTGCTTAAGTCTCTCGGATGTGGGGTTACAGGGCACGTCACCATGCCTACCTCTTTGTAAACTTTTAAGGTGTCCAACAAAGTAGCATTAAGCGTAGCCACATCTTTGTGTGACCTTCTACCCCAAAACTTTTTGTTGTTGCTGTCCTTTTGAGACAGGGTCTCTCTGTATAGCTCTGGCTGTCCTGGAACTCCCTCCATAGACCAGCCTGAACTTGAATTCAGAGATCTGCCTGGGGCTTGCTGAATGCTGGGATTAAAAGCTTGTGCCTTCACCACCTAGCTCATCTCCATAGTATTTTCTTTTCCAACCTAAACTTTGAGTTCATTGTAAGATAGCCCCTACTCCTTCCTCCCCCTGTCAACCACTATTTTTTGGGTGAGGGTGGGGTTCTGGGAGGATATATCGGGGTGCATATGTGTAGGTTAGGGGACGACTTGCGGGAATTGATTCTGTCTTATGGGTCTATGAATTTGAACTCATGTCGTTGGCCTAGCAGTTGACAAATCTTGCAGGGTCATGTCTAAAACTGGAGATTTGGCTACGCCTCTATAAAGTAACTGTGCAATATTTGTCTCTCAGGAACAGTCATGTTCCACGTGGCCACATGGCCACGTGGCCATTCTGTGTTGTAGCATGTGTCAAGATTTTTGTTTTTAGGGTTGAATAACACGTAACTTTTGTTGTTTATCAGCTAGAATGTGAGTTTTACAAGAACAATGGTGTCTTCTTCACTGATGCATCTGCAACAGTCAGAATAGTTCCTAGCACATAAGCACATCTCATAAATATTTAGGTAAATGTCGAATGTGGGCAGTGTACCATTTTTTATTTTCATTTTACACGTGAGGAAATGAGTCTCAGAGAAGTTAAATAACTCACCCAAGACTAAGTTTTTATAGTTAGTGACAGACTCAGAAAGTGTAACGCAAAGTTTCCTTCTTCTTTGAATATTTATTTTGTGTGTGTATGTGCACACACGCATACATGTGGAGGCCGGAGGACAGCTTGTGGGAGTTGGTTCCCTCCTTCCTACATGCGTGTTTCAGGGATAAATCTCAGCTTGTCAGGCCGGGTAGCAAGCAGTTTACCCACTGGCCATCTTGCTAGCCTGAGGCCTTCCTTTTAACCTTTGCACTTTGCTTCCTATGCTAACGCTGGGAAGTTGATCTACCTTGAGGAGTCATTATTTCTCATGGTAGTTTGACCAGACATTTGTCCTCTACCCTCCACGTCTGTGACTGAGTCCCATCCTCTTCCGTGGCCCCTTTCTCCTTTACCTGAAGTTGGCCCTCCCACCCACTGCAGCTTCCGTGTGTGTGTGTGTGTGTGTGTGTGTGTGTGTGTGTGTGTGTGTGTAAGTGACGCATGGAGGGTTGAAGAAAGGTGCTGGGACCACCTCCTTCCCTGGGATTCTTGCTCCAGGAAAGATGAGACTCAGAGTCTGACCTCATGCTCCTTGCTCAAGATTTTGGTCCAGGAACTTGCCTTAGTTGGTTCTTCAGGCATGGCCATCAACCTCTTTCTCCAAGGCTCTGGGTTGGGAGGACTCAGACTCCCTCCTCTGTTGATGGGCACTTGTAGAACAGACCTGGGCTCTTAGAATTCTCTATCGTCCACTCAGACCCCTCTCCCTCCCTCAGGATCATCTTCTCCACTCCTCTGGCCATCATTGCTTACTTTCTCATCTGGTTTGTGCCTGACTTCCCATCAGGGACGGAAAGTTCACATGGGTTCCTTTGGTACCTGCTTTTCTATTGCCTCTTTGAGACACTGGTCACGGTGAGTGTGGGCCCCTCCCCTTGGTACCTTGGTGAGGGGCAGGGGCAAGGGTAGGCCCAAGGTGGTGGGGTGGTGCGTGTGTTTGCATGTCTTATCCATCTAACCAGCTGAGAGCTTCTCTTCCACCTCAGTGCTTCCACGTTCCCTACTCAGCGCTCACCATGTTCATCAGTACCGAGCAGAGTGAGCGTGACTCCGCCACTGCCTATAGTAAGTCCCTCCCCCAGCATCCTGGCTCCTGCCTGCTCTTGCTCCTCCCCCACCCCCGTCCCCACTAGACTTTGTGGGTCTAGTTCTTTGCTCTACTCCTGAGTATGTGTGTGTGTGTGTGTGTGTGTGTGTGTGTGTGTGTGTGTGTCTGGGATGAACCCCTCTTCCTCTGTCCCCTTTCTCTGTGACTCTGGGGTTTCAACCCAGAGCCTTGTGCCTGCCAAGTCACTTAACCATTGAGTTATATCCCTAGTCCATGAAAGCATGTTAAAAAGAACTCACTTCCTTTTTTTTTTTTTCTTTTTTTTTTTTTTTTTTTTTTGGAGCTGGGGACCAACCCAGGGCCTTAAGCATTAGGCAAACGCTCTACCACTGAGCTAAATCCCCAACCCCAGAACTCACTTCCTTTATCACTCAAGTGAGACCCAGAGAGGTACCGGGACTAACCTGAAGGTCACCCAGAGAAAGGCCATGAGAGTAGGCTGAAATGTCATCTGCCCTGCCCCCTAGTCTAACTTACCTGGAGCTAAGAGTGGCTTCCAGCCGTCCGACCTTCCTCCCTGGGCCTATGGGCAATGAGGCCCTTCTGAAAAGACCTCTTCCCTGCCTAGGGATGACTGTGGAGGTGCTGGGCACAGTGATAGGCACAGCAATCCAAGGACAAATTGTGGGCCAAGCCAAGGCACCTTGTCTCCAGGACCAGAATGGCTCTGCAGTGGCCTCAGAAGTTGTCAATCGTACCCAGAGCACTGCCTCCCTCAAAGAAACGGTGAGACCCCTGGTAGGGCAGGGATTTGGGAAGACAACAAATGGGGTGCTTTGCATTTATTCTTCAAGCAGTAATAGCAGCTGGTGTTTATCAGCTAGTGGGCATTTGGTAAATGTAAATATTAGGCCATACATATACCCACTTTACAGATAAGGAAAGTGAAGCCTGGGAGGCCAAGTCACTTGCCCAGGGTCCCAGTGAGACGCGGGAAGACTTGGGCTGTGGGTTCACACCCTACATAGTCTGGCTGTGTAACATTTTGTATACTTGGACTTGGCCCAGCCTTGGGAAGCAGCAGCAGGTCCAGGATGACCCTCCTGGTTCACAGATGGAGACAATGAGGCCCCCACAGGAGAAAAGGCCTGGCCTGAGATCGTGGAGTGGGGCTGCTGGGATGAGATCAGACTGACCCTGTCTCTGTATGTCATAGCAAAATGCATACCTGCTGGCAGCAGGGATCATCGCCTCCATCTACGTCCTCTGTGCGGTCATTCTGATTCTAGGCGTGCGGGAGCAGAGAGGTGAGAAGAAGCATGCCGGGAAGGGTTCAGCCCACACCTCTGGGGAGCAGTAGTCCCCTTCTGCCTGCTCACCAGGCTTTGGCAGGGACATCAGCCGCGTCCTCATTATCCTTTCTGATCCCTAGAACCCTACGAGGCCCAGCAGGCCGAGTCAATGCCCTTCTTTCAGGGCCTCCGGCTGGTTATGAGTCATGGCCCCTACGTCAAGCTCATTGCCGGCTTCCTTTTTACCTCCCTGGCTTTCATGGTGAGTGGGGGCCTGAGATGCTCATCCCAAGAGTACATCTATGGGGTGGGGGTTAAGAAGATTGGGGCTGGGGTGAAGCTAAGGGGCAGGCAGGCTGGAGGGGCCAATAGAGGCCTCTGGAATCCCCAAGTCACCTTTTTTTTTTTTTTTCATTTCCATGCCCCAGCTGGTAGAGGGTAATTTTGCCTTGTTCTGCACCTACACCTTGGGCTTCCGGAACGAGTTCCAGAACCTCCTCCTGGCCATCATGGTGAGTACAGGGCATAAGGTTAGCTCATGATGTCTATGTCTAGACGGTTCCTTGAGCCCCAGAGGATACCTTCAGGGTGCTTCCTAGTCATGAAGGGATGAGGGAGGTTTCCCTGGATCTCACCCACAGTCGCTTAGGGAGGGCTATGAAAGAAGAGGGTTCGAGGCTGGGTGGTTAGACACGACGGTCCATTAAAAACAAGGGTGTCAACCACTGTGATCAGCTTTGCATTCAGAGTTAATGAAAAGATGGGGGACCGCTCACTCTCTGCTCCCCTGGGAAGCCATCAGACATGCCTGGAGACTTCACGGCCCATGGCTGGCCCGGGAGCATGCTCTGGGGCCTGCAGTGGGAGGAGGTCTCTGCCACAACGCACCCTCCTTCACCTTGTTGCTCACAGCTCTCGGCCACATTCACCATCCCCATCTGGCAATGGTTCCTAACCCGCTTTGGCAAGAAGACGGCTGTATACGTTGGCATCTCTGTAAGTGGGGCTCAAAGGGTAGAGATATCTGGGGGGGTTACAGATGGGAGCCTCCTAGGTGACCCACCTTCTTGCACTCTGTTCCAGTCTGCAGTTCCTTTTCTCATCTTGGTGGCCCTCATGAAGAGTAATCTAATCGTCACTTACGTGGTGGCCATAGCAGCTGGTGTCAGTGTGGCAGCTGCCTTCTTACTACCATGGTAGGTTATGTAGAGGCTCACCAAGTGTATTCCCCAGCCAACACTCTCCAGCTGGGGCGAGCCCCTTGGTGCCTTTGCCTCCCGCCTCTCTATGGGTCTGGGATGAGGTGGGTCTGCTTGATACAGTTATAGAGATTGCGAAGTACGAAACACCTAGCTTGTCCTCTCTTGGCCAAGCAGAATGTCCAAACCGGGACTCATCTTGATAGATGGGGCCTGTAGAGCTATCCCATCCCTTCAAGCTCCCGGAGGACAGTTGCTGCTCATGGGCCTGGATACCATATGGGCTGCTGGTAGCTTGGTGAGGGTGACTCAGGGCTGTCGCCACCCACTCTGCATAGGTCCATGCTGCCTGATGTTATCGATGACTTCCACCTGAAACACCCTCACTCCCCTGGCACGGAGCCCATCTTCTTCTCCTTCTATGTCTTCTTCACCAAGTTTGCCTCTGGAGTCTCACTGGGTGTCTCTACCCTCAGTCTCGAGTGAGTTGCCTGTGAGTCTTGGGCAAGGCTGGGGACAGGGGTAGGGTCCAGGCACTCCATCCTCACCACCCCTTGTCCACTGGGTTCCACAGCTTTGCTAAGTACCAGACGCAGGGGTGCTCCCAGCCAGAAGAGGTCAAGTTTACACTAAAGATGCTGGTGACCATGGCTCCTATCATCCTCATCCTGCTGGGCCTGCTGCTCTTCAAGCTGTACCCCATTGATGAGGAGAAGCGGCGACAGAACAAGAAAGCTCTGCAGGCTTTACGGTGAGAGGCGTGCGTGCATGCGTGCGTGCGGTCAGTCAGTATAAGTTCTCAACCAGTGCTGCTGCTGAACAGACCTAGATAATTCTTAGCTACATGGAACAGGCTGGTTTGTTTTGTTTGTTTGTTTGTTGTTTTATGTTTATTTGTTTGTTTGATTGGTTTTTTGTTTTTCCACACAGAGTTTCTCTGTGTAGCCCTGGCTGCCCTGGAATTCAGTCTGTACACCAGACTAGCCTCAAACTTATAGAAATCTGCCTGCCTCTGCCTCCCAAGTGCTGGGATTAAGGTTATGTGTCACCACTGCCCTGCCCAAGAAACACTTTCTAAGTACCCAGCACTGGGGTAGGAAAAAGCAAGCAAGCAAACGCAAAATGGCTGGGCATAATGGCGCACACATAATGGCATAATCTCGTGCTCAAGGAGGCAGAGGCAGGTGGGTCTTTATGAGTTCGAGACCAGCCTGGACTACACTAGGGCAGTCGGGGTTATGTAGAAAGACCCCGTCTCTAAAGAGAAAACCAAACTCACTATCCTGAAGGAGCTCGTGTTTACAAGTATACCTCCAGGACCCCCTAGTATTCCACAGTCTATCCCACGGCAGCTGAGCTGTTCTGTTGTTCTATTTTTAGAGGCAGGGTCTCATTTAGCTCAGGCTGGAATCAAGCTAGCTGTTTCATCACCAACACAATTGACCTGGGTTTGCCTCCTAAGTGCGGGATGACAGCCACCCCCATGGCAAGATTCTTAGCATTCCTATCCTACACACGTTTAGCGGGGAACCATGGATAAGGTTTAGAATTCTGCCCTGTGTTCTAGCTACAACCTGTATTCTGATGCCTTCCTGGCATACAGGCCCTCTGCCGTGGCCGGGGATGATAGGGCAGGGTGGAATGATTCACACCGCTATGTCAGCCAGCTAGAGCCAGTGGCTGTCTGACGTTTTGTGGCGTCCTTCGTCCAGCGGGAACAGCAACCAGCAGTTTCTAGGCAGACGGTGGGTGTGAGTAAACTGTCCTGTGGTTTACACAAGACCGACAGCTGGCTTGGACTCCAGGGCTAAGATTCCTCAGGCAGGTGGCAGCGGAGGGGGGTGAAGATGCTTCTTCTAACCCGTCTTCTCTTGCTCTTGCAGTGATGAAGCCAGCAGCTCAGGCTGTTCGGATACAGACTCCACAGAGCTGGCCAGCATTCTCTAGGACTTGCCAGGTTGCCTGAAGCCACCGCACAAAGGACCTGGGGCACCAGGTAGCATTAGGGCACGGGATCTTTTTGCCCTTGCACTGAGCAGCTGTTCTTCCTATGTCAAGACAGGGACCAAGGACTGGAGGGTGAGCAGCCCAGGACATCTGTGCTCACTGCTGGGCTGGCCGCTCTGTAAACTCCTCACTGCCCGCCCATGGGCCAAGCCCTAGGGCTGCTACTGTGAATATGCCAAGGACTGACTGGGCCTAGCTCGGAACACTAATGTAGAAACGTTTTATACAGAGACTAATTAATAACTTAATGACTATGTATATAGGGATGTGTGTATGTATATGTCTGTGAGGTATTAATGTTATTAATTTTCATAAAAACTGGAAACAAAAAGTTGCCTGATTCTATTTGTGTTCTCAGCCATCCATGGAGCCATTTGTGATAAGACCCAGATAGTCAGTGGGCACACAAAGCCACAGGTGCCAGTGAGGGGGACAGTGTGTCTGATAAAAGCCTTGGCTAACATTCACTCTATACCAGGAGGCAGAGGCAGGCAGGTTTCTGAGTTCAAGGCCTCGTCTATACAGAGTGAGCTCCAGGATAGTCAGCCATGGCTACACAGAGAAGCCCTGTCTCTAAAAACTATAAAAGAAAAAAACAAGGAAAGAGAAAGAAAACCCAAGCTAAAGAGGAAGTGGCTATAGTCGCATAGCAAAGACTGATGTAAATGAAACTCTATGTTAGCAGTTTAACCACCGCTCTCCATGGCCCTGTGAGTGAGAAAGGCTAAGAAAACAGCGGGCCATGGTGGTTCTGCCAGTCACTGCATGTATACCCGAGTCTGTGGGGCTAGGCGTGCTGGTTGGGGGTCTGTAGTGTCACTGGAGTCCTGTCATTGTCTTTCCACAACTGTTGTCAATAATGCCGAAGGATGACACTGTATCTAGGGTGGGGGTCGGGGAGTTGCAAGTCCCAGCTCTGGTGGGAGAAGGCCCAGTTAAAGTCTTGTCCCATTCAAGTTACTCTTGCTTACACCGTCTTATACGCTCCTGAGAGCTTAATAGTTGGCTCTTAGAAGTTCGGAAGGCTCACCCTACTCTACCACTGCATTGCACACACCCAAGTCAGGCTCCAAAACCACAGGGAAGTAAAGCAGGAAGGACCAGGAGTGACCAGTCCAACTACCTGGGTTTGTGCACAGAAAAACAAGAACCTGGGAGAAGGGCTGGGACGATTCGGGATGACTTTGCCCTTGAGTTTGGGCCCCCTTGTCACGGATAAACTCCTTCTGGTAATTTCCATGGAATGTTTCTAACAGGCACGGTTCTATGGGTTCAAAAATACTACCTCATTTCATCAGGAGCTCCCTACAAGGAAGGTACTGTTATTATTCTGCTTTCCAGATAAGGAAACCAAGGCATGGGGAAGTTAAGAGACAAGACAAAGGTCATTAATAAGTGGATGGGTTGATGTAAGTCCAAACCATTTGGCCCAGCCCCTCTAATCACTACCTTAATCATGAATAGTTAGTTCCTACCAGACCAGTCCCATGGCCTTTATAACCGCCATCTTCAGTCAGAGGTTGCCTGGCCAGACAGGAGCCGCAGCCCAAGCTGGCTCCTGTATCTGGAGGACACAGGAACTTCCCCGCCTCTGGGATTTGTTTACAAAGGTCCACCCCTGTGTTCCCTTCCTTCAGTTCCACGTGGTGGCCACCAAGGCTTTTCTTTACTTTCCATTTTGTTTTCCGCCGTTGGCATCTGTGGGGCTCAAACCCGGACTCCGTTCAAGCTAAGCAAATGCTTAGCCCCTAGTCTAAGGCTCGTCTTTAAAATAATAACAGTAACAGTTACTGTTGTTACTGGTATTTTTGGTATTTTTGTTTTCTTTTCTTTTTTTCAGAGCTGAGGACCGAACCCAGGGCCTTGCGCTTGCTAGGCAAGCGCTCTATCACTGAGCTAAATCCCCAACCCCTATTTTTGGTATTGTTATTATGGCTGTGCATGTAGTTGACTGGTAAAGCACTTGCTTATCACACATGAGGCGCTGTGTTTAATCCCCAGCACTGCAGAAACGAACCCCACAAAGTTAGACTTGAAAGTCTGCTCCTTTTCCAGGGTTACAATTGTTCCTTGGATCTCTTCGCACCTGGGTCTTTACGCAGACACTCTCAGGGGCTTCCGTGGCTGTAGCCTTCCAGGCTTGGGATCCAGGCGCAGTCCTTTCTTTAGCCCACCTCTTGATCTCTTGCTTCAGCTCTACCTACAAGTGCTCCCCGAGAAGGTCTTTGTTTGGGCGAGTGTCTAGGAGGTAGTTCTGGCCCCATGCCTCCTTAAACCAGTTCCAGAGCCTCGCCTCTCTCATCCTGGCCTCTTACACATAGCCTGTGGCTAAGCGTTCCCCTTTCCCTCCCTCACTTCCTTATCCATTGGAAGAAGTGCTACTTCCACCCCTCCAGATGCAGACGTGCCAATACTGCAGCTACCTGTCTTTGCTAGGTCCTATCCCTGGCCCTCAACTAAGAACATTTCTCCCCTCAACGCCCACCACAGCAGAGGACCAGGTGTGCTTTTAGCGCCACCTACTGGGAGTAAAGACAAGACCTCCACACTGTTAAAAAAAAAAAAAAGTCCAGATTAGATTATCCCATAGTTACAATGATTCTGTCATATTTCGTGCAACTGCTAGGCTCTAAGGACATTTGTGGACAACACAGAGCTGGGATTTTGGGTGGAGACCCACGGTGAATAGGTAGGATGTAATACAAAGAATCTCACGATGTGCTGGGCAGCGGTGCTGCCTGCCTTCAATCCCAGCACTTTGGAAGCAGAAGCAGGCAGATTCTGAGTTCAAAGCCAGCCTTAGATACAGAATGATTTTTCAGGACAGCCAGCGACTACACGGAGAAACCCTGTCTCAAAAAACAAAACGACAAACAAAAATCTCAGAATGTAAGGCCTACGAGATGGCTCAGCGGGTAAAGCCTCTTGCTGCTAAGCCTAAAGACCTGAGTTTGAACCTCAGGACCCACAGGGTGGGTGGAGAGACCTGACTGCCTCCACTTCCTCTCACTTCACATATGGGCCGTGGTACACACATTAACAAACAAATACACTGATTCATTCAGTGTAAAATAAAACAAACTGTGAGGCCTAGAGAGATGGTTCAGCAGTTAAGAGCTCTTACTGCTCTTCCAGAGGATACAAGTTTGCTCCCATCACCCACGGTTTATTTCCCTCTTCTGGACCTTTCAGGTCCCCACACACATGTGACATTCACTCACATAGTCACACACACATCAGGGTTAATAAAAATGCATCTTCAGCTGAGCGTGGTGGTGCACACCTTTAATCCCAGCACTCGGGAGGCAGTGGCAGGTGGATCTGTGAGTTTAAGGCCAGCCTGTTCAACACAGCTAGTTTAAGGTCAGCCTGGTCTACACAGCTAGTTCAAGGCCAGCCAGGGGACCTTGGGTCCGGAAAATATCTTAAAACAAAACTAACGGCAACGAGAGAATTTTAGATGGTGATAAGCACATAGAAAAACGGAATGATGTGTTCGAGGGAGATCAGAATAGAATGTTCTGAAACACTGGTTGACATTTAAGTCAGGAAGGAGAAACAGCCAGATGTTCGTTCACAAGAGCTTGGAGTGAGGTAGTGTGGGGACAAGAAACAGCTAGTGCAGGCCCCGAATTACAAAAAGCTTGGTGTATTTGAAGGACAGAAAACCTAAAGCCTCAGAATGGAAGGAAGGCCTAAACTACAGGGGTGTCAAGGACCCAGAACGCTCAGGACCTTGAGACTTTGAATTTAATTTTGAGAGCAGTCAAAATACCGTTGATAACATTTAAGTCCGGAAAGCAATTTACATTTGAAAATAAAGTCTGCTGGACCCTGACTATTGCATTATGAAAGAGCAACCCTTGCTAGGCAAGATTGCCTTGTATGTGCTTAATTCCAGCACTCTGAGTTCGAGGCCAGACTGATCTATATAGTGAGCTCAAGGCAGCTAGGGGTTATGCAGAGAAACTCTGACAAGCCCCCCCCCGCCAAAAAAAAAAAACAAAAAAGAAAGAAAGAAAGAAACCTTGAGGAGAGAGGACATATGGATGGCTGTGAATATGTGACAAATATCCCGACATCACCAACTGGCCTACGTGTGGGCCGTACAGTCCTGCTCCCATCAAATCAGATGAAGACACGCTAAAAGCTGTTTGTGCCCCAGGACTTCAAGGGAAGATATGCTGTCTACTGGACACAGTGCTGAGTGAGCCCTCCTTTTGCCAGGCCCTGTTCTAAGAGGACGGACTGCAGCTGAATCCGGCCTTTCTTTGTGGACCTTCCCCATGTTTGGAAAAGCTGACATTAAGTTGGGTGGACATGTGTGTCGTGAATGTTACCAGGAAGAGGGAGGAACTACGGAAGCAACACAATGAGATTAGGTAGAAGAAAAGTGAAGAGAAGAGGGGACAACAGTGTGCTGAAGCACGGAGGCCAGCGGAATGAGCCGGAATGAGCTGGAATGAGCCGGGTACAGTTGGAACACCAACATGGAGAAGGAGCTGGAAGCTGAGGCTGAGGCTGACGATGGAGGAGGGGCACATGCTGACTGCCCATCCTCTTCCAGGAAGAGTGCAGGTGAGCCATGTGGCAGATGAAGGGTTTAGGAGGACCACATTGATTGCTCTGAAGGGGAGGTATAAGAGATAGTAAATGTAAGTCTAACATTAAATACTATAAAACTTGTGTTCAGGACCCGTAATCAGAATCTTTTTATTTTCCCCACCTTGGAAGACTTGGATGTTCAATGTTTTAATCCCTTTCACCCCTTAAAGGCTCCTATTGCATTTGGAGAATTTGAGGGCCTGGAGCAGCGACTGCTTTCTCTGTGAAGCACTAATTCCTTTTCCTTCCTCCTTCATTTCTGGTTCTTTTCAGACGAGCCAATCAGATAAAACTGTGAGGTGGATGAAAGCCAATGGGGAAAAGATATGGTCCCCACCTGAGTCAGACTAAAATACTTGTGCTCTTTTGCATTCACCTTGTCCAGGCACTTCAGTAGGACTGGTGGACTCTTTCCTTTCGACCCCCAATGTATTTCCAAGAAAAGACTCAAGAAAGCAGTAGACTAGAAAGTGGGAAAACTAAAAAAAAAAAGAAAAGAAGAAAATTTAATTTTTAAAAATGATGATGATGAGGATGATGTGCATGCGTGCATGTGTGTGATGTGAGAAGGCCTAGTGTGTATGTATGTGCAGGTCAGAGGACAGCATGCATGCATGTGTGTGATGTGAGAAGGCACAGCGTGTATGTGCAGGTCAGAGGACAGCTTTGTGTTGTCTCTTCTTCTGCCTTTATCCAACCCAGCAAGTGCCTTTGCCTGGTCGTCCATCTTGCCAATCTAGTAGGAAGCCCTTTTTTGTTTGTTTTTCAAATGAAGAGGCTGTTTGTGTAATGTTCCCAGAATGAAGTTCTGGACATGGCGCCTGGGTGCTGGCAGTAGAGAACAGAAAGGAGGCTTGGCAGCAGGTTAGCCTGGAACAGAGGGAGATAAGGAAAAACAGAGGGGATAGGGAAAAGCTGCTATTCGGAGCACAGAGGGCACAGAGGAGCAAGCAAGCATGGGAGGAAGAAATTCATCCGCCATTTCTTTCTATCACTTTCCTGTAACCGAGAGAGAAATCACACGTAGGTACGCATGTGGCTCTGGCTTCAATTCCTAGCACCGAAGGTGGGGTTGAAAGGGAAGGAAGGAACTCATCGGTGAGAACAGGATAAATATTATTATAATCAGTAATGTCTATTACAGTATAAATATGTAAATTATATTAGACAATGCTTGGTGTAATGCACGTGCTTGAAATCCCTGTACAGAGGAAGCTGGGGCTTGAAGATCGTAAGGTAAAGGCCATTTTGGGCTACACAGTAAGACCCTAGAGATGTAGCTCATTAGGTTCTTGCTTAGCACAGACAAAGCTCTGGGCTTGATCTTTAGACCCACAAAGACAAACAAGTAAATAAATGCACTGGCCAATGCTATTGGATAAGAAAATAAAATAGACGTGAACTAGAATAGGTAAAATTACTCTCATTTGTCAAAGACATGTTTATTCCAAGAGAATCCAAGTAAATCAACTAGAAAATTACTATTATGCAACAAGAAAACTCAGGAAAAAAGGGGGGAAGGGCATAAAATGAATATAATTGGGTTTCTGGGCTCCATCATTACCACTGCAAAAGTGAATGGGTTTTAAAAAAATGTACAAAGCCATACTCTTTCCATATGTAAAATTTAATAAGTCATAACTACATCGTGGACTATGATAACCGCTATCACCCATAGCTATTCGGTTCATTATGATTAAATACATTCAACAAGATTAAAACTTAGAGTTTATTTCTTCAGTCACACCAGACTTCTCTTCTGAGTTCTCACGCATGAGACTGTGGACTGTGTTGTCAGAGAACATGTCCACCATTGCAGAAGGCTTTATTGCGCTGAGTCAAGCGAGAAGGAATGGTAAAATAGAAGACTTCATTTCTGGGGCAAACACACAAGCTAAGCAAAGCATCGCCTAGACACAGGAGGGAAACAGTTCTTGTTGTACCACACATCTTAGCTTTTGGTCACGGACTTCTTGCATGGAGTCCCTGAGTCTTAGGAAGCAGTCCTTTTGAGAATCTTCTCTGATTCCTTTAACCTGGGTGAGAGGTTCCTCCAGACCCCCTCTATTAGACTTGTTATCACTGCCACAAAATACTCGACACGAACAACTTGTGAGAGAAAGGCTTTGTTTTGGCTCATTGTAAAAAGAAATAATAGTTAATCTGTTTTTCCTTTCCCCACCCCAACTCCCTTCAAACTATTCTATGTTTACCGCTTGGTTAGTTACCTCTCCCTCAGTCCTGGCCTGCTTTTTCCTTCCTGTCTTTCTAAGCGGCTCACTTGAATCTCTCTCTATTCTGAGTTCAGGAACCTGCTGGTTTACGTCCATCTCCCTGTGGCTTGCTTGAATCTCTCTTTTATACTCTCACTATTTCCCAGAATCCTTTCTTTCCTGCCAATGTCCCACCTCCTATTTCCTGTCTCAGCTCATTGGCCATAGGCTTTTTTAATTGACAGGCGATGCTTGAATGAGATTGTCTCTATAGCTCATGCTTTTGGTCCATGGTTGCTTGCCTCTGTTTATGTCGGCCCTGGGATGTGGCAGAACACAGAGGCAGTGGGAAAGAGTGTGGGAGACTGATTACCTCTTAGGGAACAGGAAGCAGCGGGAGAGAACCGGGCACACCTTTCCACGAAGGCATACACCCCAATTCGCCTACTTCCTCCAGCTAAGCACACTTCGGAAAGTTTCCACAGCTTCCCAAACAGCGTCATATATTCAACATATGCATTTCACATTCAAGTCATAACACCCCTCTGAGGAGACAGACCGTGATCTTCTCTACTCGCAGATTGCAACTTTGTGAAACTGCCTACTTGAAAAAACTGAAGGCAACTCCAAAATCAATACTTTTGTTTTATTTTGTTTTGTTTTGTTTTGTTTTTTCAAGACAGGGTTTCTCTATGTAGACCAGAATCAAAACGTATGGTCATTCATGAACTGGCAGAGAGCAGCAAAATTTTTGCATGCCAGATTACATCCCAGCTGCAACAGCGGCCATTCCTTTCTGAGATGTCTTTTGAGTTCTAACTTCCGAAGAGAAGCTGCACCAAATAGAGCGGGATGTTCACTGCTTTGTGGTCTTTCTTCGGCTCTGCAGACTCTAGAGGAAAGACTTCAGTTAGCACCACAACGCCTAGCAGCTCTTCTTTTTTTTTCTTTTTAACTTTTTAAAAAAGATTTATTTATTTTATGTATATGACTACACTGTCACTGTCTTCAGACACACCAGAAGAGGGCATTGGATCCCATTACAGATGGTTTTGAGCCACCATGTGGGTGCTGGGATTTGAACTCAGGACCTCTGGAAGAGCAGTCGGTGCTCTTAACCACTGAGCCATCTCTCCAGCACCTGCCTAGCAGCTCTTCTTATTCCTCAGTTCTGTATACCACCTGACCACCTGAAAGTATTTAAAATGCTGTGTGATTTAACACGCACGAAACGAATGTGATGGCCTAAAGAGTTACAGGAACCAGCACCAAAAGGCCAAGGGCAACTGAAATGTCCTAGCCCCCTCGTTCTCAACCTGTAGATCTCAATCCCTTTGGGGTCACGTATCAGATATATGAGATATCCTGCGTATCAGATATTTACATTATGATTCACAACAGCAGCAAGGTTAAAGTTATGAAGTAGCAACAAAATGATTTTACGGTTGGGGATCGCCACTACATGAGGAACTGTATTAAAGGATCATAGGATTAGGAAGGTTGAGAACCACTGTTCTAACCAGACAAGTCCTGAATAGCAAGTATCTTACTAAACATTTAGTCTCTTGTTCCTGGTTCCCCTTTCTTTTCTTTTCTTTTTTTTTTTTTTTAAAGATTTATTTATTTATTATATATAAGTACACTGTAGCTGTTTTCAGACAAACCAGAAGAGGGCATCAGATCTCATTACAGATGGTTGCGAGCCACCATGTGGTTGCTGGGACTTGAACTTAGGTCCTCTGGAAGAGCAGTCAGTGCTCTAACCACTGAGCCATCTCTCCAGCCCACCCCCTTTCTTTTCTATCAAAGCCTTTTCTTGCATTACTGGTCTCCAAGATGGAGCGGTGGGGGCGATAGTCCCTTGTCTTAGTCACTATTGCTGTGATGAAACACCGTGACCAAAAGCAACTTGGGGAAGAGAGTTTATTCAGTTTACCCTTCCACATCACTCTTCATCATCAAAGGAAGGCAGTACAGGAACTCTAAGAAAGCAGGAGCTGATGCAGAGGCCATGGAGGGGTGCTGCTCACTGGCCTGTTTCCATGCCTTGCTCAGTCTCCTTTTTATAGAACCCATGACCGCCAGCCAGGGACGGCACCACCCAGAACGGGCTGGGCCCTCCACCATCAATAGCTAAGTAAGAAAAGGTTCTGTAGGCCTGCCCACAGCCTGATCTCACAGAGGCGTTTTCTCAGTTGAGACTCCCTCCTGTCCCATGACTCTAGCTTTTGTCAAGTCGCTGCAAAGCTAGCCAGCACCTCCTTCCGTCTTTCAGAATTCTGACTCGTGAATAAATCTGCTTTCCTATGAAGCTCTCATTTCTCTAGTGTTGGCTTGAAGAAAACATTTTAAAAAATTAGCATATATTGTATCAACTTTCCTTCTGATATTTTCAAGCAAAATTTTGTTTTGTTGGGCTGGAAAGATGACTCAGTGGCTGAGAGCATTTGCTGCTCAGGCGGAGAACAGGGGTTCGATTGTCAGCATTGTCAGCATGCTCGTGGTGGCTCACAACCCACCATCCAGTCCTGGAAGAGCCAACTCCCTCTTCTGATTTTCCTGAGGATCAGGCAGGCACACACATGTGAGATACACACACACACACACACACACACACACACACACACACACACACGACACTGGTATGCATAAATGTTTGAAAATTTATTTTGCTGATTCTTGCCCCATCCCCAATTCCCCTTGTCCACTTCTGTTCCACCATGGCCCCCTTTCCGTTTTCATGTTGCATCTGTTGCCTTCTCCATCCTGGTTCCATTCTTGTTGCTATGATAAAATACCCTGACAAAGTGTAACTTAGGGAAGAAAGGGATTTACTGGCTTATAATTCCGGGTTACCTGTCTGTTGTGAGAGAGTCGAGTGAGGAGCTTCATGCAATCATATCACATCCACAGTTAGCGAGCAAAAGCAAACGACCCAATAGATGCTCATTTGCTTGCTTGAGCTCAGTCTGATTTCTCTGCTTTTAAAAGGTTCGGGACCGCCTGCCTAGGGAATGGCGCCAACCGCAGTGGGCTATGTCATCCCACATCAGTTCATTGAATGAAGATAATCCTGTACAGACATGCCCATAGGTCAACCCAAAGTAGGCCATCCCACATTGAGTCTCTTCCCGGGTGACCCTAGTTTGGGTCAGTTTGACAGTAAAGTTACTGCCGCAACCCCTTCTTCCTTGCTAGTTTCATAGTCTGATCCTCTTTCACCCTTATTTCTATGCATGCATAGAAACCATTGTAAGTCAGGATCTGCGGTATTAGGTCCAAAGGAACTGTGGACAAATTTACCTGTGGTACCCATTGGCGTCCTAAGCACCACAGCTACCTGTGGTTCTTCTCAGCTCTTCTCACCTGTCCCCTGCCCTAAACTTCTCCAGTCCCTCCCCCTCTCACCCCCGCTCCTCATACTTATGTGACCTGCACCCTCTTGGTCTTCTGTTTTCCTCTTTCTTTGTCTTCCTCTCTTCCTCTCTTGCCTCCCACCCCACCTCCGTACGGCCCAGTCCATTCTGCTTGCCTTGTTTGGTTCCTGCTCTGGACTCTTCCAGCTACCTCTAGCTATCGTCTTCCACATCTACGATAAAATTCGTCCTGTCAGCCATACCTTGGAGCGGCCATGTCGTCACTTTATACACACATATGAGAAAGAGTGTGGCATTTCTGAGTACTGGCTTTTGAGTGGCAACTAGAAAGACCTGACCTTAGTAAAAAGCTACACTAGAAAAAGGCCATCATCTCGGCTTCTTTCCTTCTGATTCGTCATGTTGACAAATGTCCTATGTGTGGTCTATCTAGTGCCATTATGTGATTTGCATCTTCATGCCCTCCTTGGTGACTTCACTGTTTAAAATGGACCTCAAGTATAGTGTCAAAGGTGGGCAATAAGAAGCGTATGATGACGTTATACAGAAGAACACATATCAAAGTGAGTTTCAGTTAGGCCTAAAATCAATGTGAATGGGTCAACAATACAATGGGTCAACAAAGTGTCTTTAAATAGAAGTTATGTATTGATCAGTTGACAGTAATGCTGTAATCAGAGGCTTTCATCAATCTAACCTCGCGTTTTCCCAGAGATCAATAGTCTAGTATTAGCTTATTTATTATTTGTGGAGACTTTAGGATATAGCTAGGATGAGTAATAAAAACCAATTGTACAGGTCTGTCTCGCTAGCTGGAGTGTGTGGTCCTTAGGGCAAGGTCTAGGGGTTTGTGTCCTTAGGATAGAAATCAGTGCTGGGCAGTAGAAGTCAGGAAAAAAGAAACAGAGAAGCAACGGTGTGGGAGAAGAGGTAGGAAGTTAGGGCTCTGTGGATCGTATCGAGACTCCAGATTCTAGAGTCCAGCTCCTTATCCTCCATGGCAGACAGGATAGGACCCATATCTCCACAGCAATCAGAGAAGTCCCTGATTGCTGTGACCTAAGGCTGCTTCCTGGGAGAGGCCTGGGCTCTAAAGAGGCCTAGCCCTGGGCAAGCCCTGATTGTTCACCATTCAGGGAAGTTGCCCTTCCTCTGACAGAAATCCTTTTGAAACTGACGTGGGGTGGGCGTGCCAGGTCCTCTCCATCTAGGTGATCCACTGTGGCCAAGTGGCTTGAGAAGAACCTTAGGTGTTCTAAAGTAACCTGAGGTCCGAGAAGCAGACAGGCAGAGAAGCATCTGCCCTCCTAGTGGTTTCCTAAGACACATGAAACTCAGCTCCTCTGTGACCCCCATCTTGGTCAGTCACCACCACCTCTGTACCTTCCCTTCCAGAACTCCCACACAGCTCGAAAGACAGGGACTACCTGTCTCAGGTCCGGAGAGGGGATGGGGACAGAAGCAGCACAGAATGTCAGTTGGGGGCAGAGTAGAATGGCGGGGGTGCTGTTCTGTTCAAATTTAACCTACTTATTTTCACCAGAAATTTGTGTTTTCTCATGATATCTGTTATTTTCTTTATCCTGTGTCTACCTGTAAGAATGTGGTATTGCAATAGAGTCTGTATATGAACTGACCGCACGGGGGTAGGGGAAGGTTTTTATTGTACACATGAGAGCAAGGACAACCAGAGGCATCCGGAAGAATCCTGAGCAGAGATTGAAAAAGTAGACTGAACATGGCCAGCAGACCGGGCACAGCCAGGGCTACCTGTGAGAGAACAGAGGGTAATGGGGGATAGAGAAAACCATAACGAGAGAAGCAGGCACGGCGTAGAGAAAGCATAGCAAGAGTAGCAGGGCTATAAAGAGAACGAGTAGGGGGCGTGGAGGAGGAGGGTAGTGTGGGCAGTGGGGCTGGGGGAGAGGTTTAGAGTGGGGCGGAGGTGAGAAGGGCTGGGATGCTAGCATGGACTCTGAAATGTTTAACAGGCGCTTGTGATACTGAGGCCAGCGTGAGCTTTGCTAATGTTGATAGGTGCCACAGTTGGCCACACATCCTTTCTGCCAGAGGTCAGGGGAATGGCTCCTTTTGGTAGACAGGAACAAGCTTTTCAAGTTCCTGAGGTACACTGGCTTTTATCTAACCACTAAAAATCCTCCTACAGCCGGGGTTGAGCTCATTTCGGGATATTTGGACTGTGTTTGGAGTCTGGGGAACTGGAGTTTCCTTTGGACCCGACAGGCTGTGCTTAGATAGACCACAGCATATGCAGCAGCTCCCTCTGCCCCTTTCAGAGATACCTACAGGCCGAGACTGCCTGTGAGAGGATCCTGGGGCCAGATTTCTCACCTGGGAAGTGAGTTAGCATTGTAAGAAACATTAAATATTAGCCTTTTCTGTCAAACACTGTAAAACTCAAATCTTTTTTTTAATCTCCTCTAACTTATAAAACTTACATTACACAGAGTCCCTGCTGCATTCTCAGAATTCGAGTTCTGAGTACTTAACACTTAATGTCCTAAATTTCCTTTGCTCAGATTCTTTTAAAATGAGTCAATTTTGAAGGACTGTGAGGTCAGGCCCCAGGCCCAGCCGAAGCAGATGAGACACAGTTATACAGTTACTACCTGCCTTAGAGTAAAAGCCAAGGGCATTTCCTGCCTCTGTGTGTGCTTCCTCTTCCTCTGTTCTAAGTCATGCATTTTTTTTTTTCCGGAGACAGGGTTTCTTTACACAGCCATGGCTGGTCTGGAACTTACCAGGTAGACCAGGCTAGCCTCAAACACTCAGAGATCCTACCTCTGCCTCCCGAGTCCTGGGATTAAAGACCATTATTTATTTTTTTAATTTTATGTATATAGGCATCTGTCTGTCTGTCTGTCTGTCTGTCTGTGTACCATATGTGTGCCTGGTGCCCATGAAGGTCAGAAAAGGGCATTGGATGCCCTGGAACCGGACCTATAGTCAGCTGCAAGCCACTATGTGCTGGGAACAGAACCTGAGTCCTCTGGAAGAGGAAACCTGTGCTCTTAGTAGCTGAGCCATTTCTCCCGCCCTCCACTCACCCCTCCCCCATCCATTTATCCATAGCATTGCTAACCCTTCTAATAAACTCCTTATTCTTAGTGTTGCCTTGACTCCTGCCCCAACCCCACTTCCAAAACCCACTCTTCACCCCTTCACTTCCTCCTTCCCCGCAGTCTAATTTCTGACAAATGGGCTTGGTCATTTGGAGGAAGCTGAACCTGCTTTATAGTTCTCTAAACGGATCCAATGGCCAAGGAAGGGACCCAGCCTTTACCTGGTCAAGCCTTGCTTCCTGGTAGCTGATTGTCTCTGTTTGCATATGCCTTCGGCAGACAGCTCATCACAGTCTGAGGCTGACTTTCATTTCTAGAGTGGTGTTAAAAGGATCTTCCTGTCGTGAATTTTATATCTCTGTTACTGGAAAATTTGGGGGAAATCCCATCAGAGTTACTAGTGCTCAGGAAATCAGAGTCCCCTCTTGGGCTCTTTAGTCTCATTAGTAAGAGAATTTAAAAGCAGACTCAAATGGAAGCTCAGGGACAACTTTATTAGAAAGAAAAAACCTATATAGTGTGACAAAGGCTAGGAGAAGGAAGACCGAGAAGAAAAAAAGCTAAGTCATTTGAGTTGAGCCAGCACAAAAGTCAAGAAAGTCAGCTACGTCGTGGCAGACAGGGAGGGAGACCTCAGAGGAAGAGTAAGGAGCCCGAGGGCCCAGAGGAACCATTCTTAGACCCTGGCCAGCACCCGAAACAGTGGCTTAGAGGTTAGGAGCACCAACTGCTCTTTCAGAGGACCCAGGTTTGATATCGGCAAACAGATTGCATCTCGAAACTGCTTGTAACTCATGCATGTGGTGCACAGATGAATATGCAGACGGGAACACCAGGAAACATACAATACAGGAGTAAGAACGAAACTTGGTGTTTCGGTTTCCGGTTTACTTATCCCTTCTGCTCTGAATCCTTCTCCTCTGCAGTCGCCTTCAGGAGCAGCTGTCACCAGTTGAACTTAAGCTCCACACAGCAATGAGTTTGTCATCATGAGAGGGCCCTTGCCTGACCAGTCCTGAGATGACGGCCAAGCAGACAATATTGACGTGATGATGCATGTTTTTGGTCCCTCCCTTGATGTCCCTTGTTTATATAACCTGAGAGATCGGGTTGGTTCCTCAAGAAGGCCGGCCCACAACCCCTGATTGCCTACATCTCCCTAGCATAGTGACACTGATTAAAGCCTGAAGCCTGAGATGGCTCTGTTTGATGATGAGTACTTGTTGCTCTCACAGAGAGTGTGAATTCAGTTCTCCGTATCTATTAGGTAAGTCACAACTGCCTGTAACTTAAGATCCAGGGTACCCTTTAGGTATCACACGCATGTAACATACAGACAGACACAGACATGCACGCTGAGCCATTTCTCCAACCCCTAATTTTGTTTTTAAAAATCATTTTAAGGAGGCTGGAGAGATGGCTCAGTGGTTAAGAGCACTGACTGCTCTTCCAGAGGTCCTGAGTTCAAATCCCAGCAACCACATGGTGGCTCACAACCATCTGTAATGGGGTCTGATGCCATCTTCTGGTGTGTCTGAGGACAGCAGCAGTGTACTTACTTATATATAATAAATAAATCTTAAAAAAATCATTTTAAAAAGGTATTTAGATGGGATGGGGGGTCGGTGGAGGAGATAACTGGGAAGTGGGATATCACTTGAGATGTACACGGATGGAATGATTATTAATAATAATAATAACAATAATAATAAATATTTAGGATCCTTTGATTATACATTTGAGAATGAGCTTGTCATGTTACACACACATGCACACACACACACACACACACACGCACATACACACACAGGTAAAATGTCTGCTGGGAGTTTGATTGAATATTGCATTGGATGCATAGACCATTTTAGAAACAAATTGATATCTAACTACTGTTGAGTCTTCAAACGCATGAATGTGTAAAATCCATTCCTTTACTTAGGCCATGTTGAATTTATTCAAGATGTTTTGTTAAGAGCTGAGACCTGCCTCAGAAGTTAGAAATGGTGGCTCACAATGTCCCCAGCTCCAGCTCTAGGGCATCTGGTACCTTCTTCTGACTTCCCTGGGCACCAAGCAGGCAAGTCGTGCACAGATACATACATACATGGAAAACACTCATACACATAAAATAAGAAATTTAAGAAAAGAAAGAGTACTTTATTGTTTTCAGCACTGAGGTAGAGAAAAAACAAGGCAGGTTTCCCACACTTTAACAGGCAACAACTCCTTTTTGTAATATGTTTATTTTATGTTATGATGTCTTATAAACTATAATTTGATGTTGTCTTATGATTTTTTTACATAGAAAAATGAAGTGTAACTCAATGACCAATCTCAAGAAAAGTTCACGCTATTAGATTTATGATTTCATAAGACTGAGATGTCCGTGTGTCTATCCAGACACAGTTGTGTCCTCCACTGCACCTCCCCACAAGTGCCTCACGCTGATAAAACCAAGTCACTACCCCTTTAAAAGTCACAAATGACCTTCTACTCCTGTCAGGGGCAAGACCTCTTGTTTGGGAACTCACCTGCTACATTCCTGCACTGTATTTCAGTTCATTCTGCTTTTTTTGTGCCTTTGGTAAACTCAAGGCCTTCTGTGTGTCACATGCTTATCAATGTATTTATTCCTAAATATTTGTCTTTTTCCCCCCCATAGCTAGGCTGGAGATCAAACCTAGGGGCTTATTCCTGGTCATGGTAGACAAGAACTTTGCTGTGAATTTGCACCTGGCCAGCTTTGATATTCATACATACATGTAAATACATACAATTTTTGCTGTTTTTGAAGCAACTTTCTTGCTATTCTATTGCTGTGACATCGTGGTTGTGGAAACTCTTAATTAGAGTTTCAGGGGTTGAGTTCATTGTCATCATGACAGGGAACATTGTAGCATGCAGACAGACAGAAGACTGAGACATTGGGACTCGGGCTTTTGAAACTTTGAAGCGCACCCCCAGGGACATACTTCACTTCCTTCAACAAGGCCACACCTCCTAATCCTTTCAAATAGTCCCACTTCCTGATGACCAAGCATTCAAATCTATGAGCCTATGGGGAGTCATTCTTATTAGCATTCAAACCACTACCTCTTATATACCACACGTGTGTCTTGAACTCTTCATGATCTTCCTGCTTCAACCTCCCAAGTGCTGTGATTACAAGTAAGCACCACCATGCCCAACTATGCTACTGTTTTGTAAACTTTTATTTTCCAACTACTCATAGTTTCTACATAGAAATACATTTGCTTGATTGCATATCCAGTAGACTTCAAGAATTCACTCTGCAATTCTATGAAACCTCCACATTTTTAAATTTAAAAAAAAAAACTTCTGTTGATCTTACAGCTTAAGTCTATATTTTGATACCCTAATACTTGAATTCAAGTCTTGGAGTCAACACGATTCTCTTAGTTCTCTAAGATTGTCATACGCAGAATGCCATACACATGGTGACTCAGATAAGAGCCGTTTGTGTCTCAAGGCTCTAAAGACAAAAGGAGAAGATGTGGTGCCTGGTGAGGACCTGCTGCCTGGCCTGCAGATGGCTACCTTTTCCTGTGTGTCCACATAAGGGGGGGCAGGGAAGAGGGGAAGGAGAGAGAGAGAGAGAGAGAGAGAGAGAGAGAGAGAGAGAGAGAGAGAGAGAGAGATCCTCATCTCTCTTCTACTTGCTGTAAGAGCACAGATTATATCATAGGGACCCACATTCATAACCTCCCTAAAATCTCACTACCTCCTGGTTTCACCTCCCATCTTTCCAAGGTCTACCTGGAGTTTCTAGGACCCAGTCTTTACGTGTTTTTTGGGACCCTGTCTTTGTCTTTCCTCATTCATGTTCCTTTCATGGGTTTGTTGGTAACCCTCAACTCTATCACACCAAAGTACCCTATAATCCACGTTCTTTTATTTTGTAAGCCATTTTTTTCCTTTTCCTTTTTAGAAAATCTTTTTAAAAATTACTTCATGTACATGAGGAATTTGCCAGTATACATGTATGTATGTATGCCACACATGTGCCTGGTGTTTCCAGAGGCCAGAAGAAGGCAACAGATCCTTTGGAACTGTAGTTACAGATAGAAGTGAGTCACCATGTGGGTTCTGGGAAACAAATCCAGATCCTCTGTAAGAGCAAAGTGCTCTCAACCACTGGGTCGTCTCTCCAACTCCTGTTTTTAGGGTATCTTTTATTTATTCAGGAATAATTTAGAATATGTATACACCCAGCTTTCCCCTCCCAGGACCCCCCCCTCAAGAACACCCCCTTTCACACTCATATTTTCTCCATTGCTTTAAAATAACTCACCCAGTCCCACAGAGCTGCCTGCTGGAATGTTGACTGATCTTGTAAGCTTGAGCTTATACAGATGTTGGTAGGGAGGTGCTGTGAGGAACTGAGTGCCATGGGCTGTCCTTTTACAGTCCTCCTTCCCAACTTGGACTCCTACATGGTTTCTACACCACCTCTTTCTCCTTGTTCCTTGAACCTGGGGGAGTTGTTGATATAGATACTCCATTTAGGACTGACTATCCAAAGGCCACTTGTTCTCCGCACTTTGACCTAAACGTGTGCATTGACGTCCACTGCAGTGATGTTTCTCTGGCACCACCGATCCACAGGAATGTGGTGGTTTGAATAGGAATGGCCCCCATAGGCTCATAGATTTGAGTGTGGTGCGGCCTTGTTGGAAGAAGTGTGCCACTGGGGGTAGGCTTTGAAGTAAATGCTCAAGCTAGGTCCAGTGTCTCTTCTCTTGTTGCTGCCTGCAGAGCCAGACATAGAATTCTTGGCTCCTTCTTGAGCGCCATGTCTGCCTGTGTGCTGCCGTGCTTCCTGCCATGATGGTAATAGACCAAACTAAGATACCACCCATTTCCATTATTTCTATTTCTTACAGTATTGTAAAGCAAATCCTGGGCGCTGTGTTATTTCAGGCTGCGTAGCTCTGTGCAGATTTCTTTCTTTTTTTCTTTTTTTCTTTTTTTCGGAGCTGGGGACCGAACCCAGGGCCTTGTGCTTGCTAGGCAAGCGCTCTACCACTGAGCTAAATCCCCAACCCCCTCTGTGTAGATTTTTAAAGCCATGGACAATTTTCTTGCCTATCTCTGGTGTCACTGTCGAACTTAACAGAACTTACGTTAGTTATCTGGTGTCATTGAATGTCCAGTCAGTTATTACTGGATGTCTCGGGTACCCATACAGCTGGGTTTGCTCACGTTTAAATGTGAGAAAGATCTATAGCGCGTGGAACCCTTCAGTCTGTTTAATCTGTAGTCCTTTTTCCCCTTGCTATTTTTAAACCACTGGCCTACTATAGATCCGCTGCAACCGTCCTGTAAAATGTTCCACATTCCGGACCAACTCCCCCTTTTATGACCCGTCTTTCGCAATTTGGCTCAGCACTGCTCTGAAATGAAATGCAAAGATAATAAATATGTCTGCTGTGTGAGTTAGGGCCCGTCAGGAAATGGATGGTACACTCAAACCCAGTCTGATTGAGGCCTGTGTAATAAAAGGAATATTGTCAAAAATACGGGCAAAGTTATGGAAATCAACAAGGACGAGGAAGCGCCAGAGAGTCTCTCCCCATAGGAAGAGACAAGATAGGGAGTAGGAACTGCTTTTGGCTGAGCCCAGCTGCAAGCCACTGCACGAGCGAGCTGGGTGATGCTGTTCTTAAATCTGTTTTCTACACGATCTTCACAGAGACCATTTCTCTTCAAGACCCTCCTGATCTTGTCAAGACCGGTTTTCTCTTTGTAGCCCTGGCTGTCTTGGAACTTGCTCTTTAGACCAGGCTGGCCTCAAACTCACAGAGATTTGCCTGCTTCTGCCTCCTGAGTGCTGGGATTAAAGGTGTGCACCGCCATCGCCTGGCTGAGAGATTTTTTTTTTAAGCACAGATATGACTACGAGATTCTCCCCTCTTTAAAACGTGTCATCAGTTCCCATTTCTAGAGGACTCTACCTGTGTATTCTACCCATTGTGCATGCCCCAAGCCAAGTGCGATCTCTCTACTTATACGCTGGGATCGCTTTCCCCTTCCCTAGTCAAGGTCATTGCTTTTAAAATTACTTTTCTGCAGCATTATTTTACCCCACAGCAAGAAAAAAAATGTGGACACATCTCTCTTATTAACAAAAAGAAAACCCTTCCTTTAGAGACTGTTTTGTTTCTCTGCTGCCTCTCACAGTTTTCCTAATGGCTGGGCCAATAGGTCTTTGGCCCTTAAGCGTCCTTGGCTGAAAGTAAAGGGAACTCAGGATGGGATGGAGAGGAAATACGTTATACAGTCTAACTATGGCCACGTGACTTCATATGGAAATCGAGACTACTACTTAGAGCGCTTCCTCTTCCTTAATTACATAAGCACAGAGGCCCGCAGGCCAGGGCTACTTGTCCTGGGTCTCCAGTCCACAGCAGAGGCGTGGAGTTACGATAGACCTTCCAGTACTATACCACAGCTGGAATGTGTCCTGAAAGGTCGTGTTTTGGAAACTCAATTCATGATGTGTCCACGTTTATGTGGGACCTTTAAGGGGCTGGCAAGATGTCTCAGTGGGGAAAGGCACTTGTGTAAGTCTGATAACCTGAGTTTGATTCCCAGGAGTTCTTGTAAAGGTGGAGGGAGAAGACCAAGTCAATTATGTTATCCCTAATCTGCACATGCACCCTCCCAAAACATACCATGAACCCCACACACAACGATAATGAGTAAACATTTAACTAGACGCCTCAAGGACAGAACTGTCATGAATGGATTAAGACTGACACTATTATGAGAGCGGGTATACGGTCAAAGCAAGTCTCCTCATGTTTTCTAACTGAGTGGTACCTTTCGCCACAGTCAACCACATTGCATGTGGTCCTGGGACCCTGGATTTCCTATAGGCTGAATCAATTTTGATTCATTATGAGTTATCCAGTCTTAGGCGCTCTGTTACCGCAGCACAAAACAAAGTAGGACAAGTCTCAGGGCTTCAGTTCCAACCACTACCCAGGAAATGCTAGGTAGCTAGTAGGTTGCAGGGCATGGACAGGGATGGTCCAAGTTAAGTGGTTGGTTGTAGGGCATGAACAGGAATGAATCTCGTTTAGACTTTAGTAGCTGGGGCTGTGACTCAGTGGTAGAGAATATGCCTTGCGTGTTGGAGGTTCCAAGATTGATGGATTCCCAGATCGCAACCAGCTAAGGGAGTAACCACAGGCAAGCTACATAACCTCCCCAGCCTCCAGAAAAACCAGAGAAGACAAACAAGGCTAACACCAAGAAAACCACAGGCTTTGTCTCCTTCCTTCCCCCTTTCTGGGCTCCGGGTTACATAATGGCACAGGCACAGCCTGGAGAATTCTCAGGGTTTAGTTTCAAAGCTTTGGCAGGGCCTTTGTGCCATTGTGTAGCAAAGGGACAAGTCGTTAAGAGGTACCTGACCCTTCAATAGACTTGCTCGGTATTCCCAGCAGGCCTAAAAGAGCATGATTTGAAAGCACAGGGATCAAAGAAAGAAAATTGTTCTTCCTTGCACAGAGAAGTCCAGAGTCCTTTGTGAGAGGGGCAGCCTTGCAAATTATGGGAGTGAGGTTGTTAGGGCAGGAAGCCCCAGTGGGGAGTTGTAGAAACCTACAAGGGAAAGGAGGCAAGGGGGTATAATACAGGACAGAGGTGGGAGGTGGGAGGTGTAGGCTTCCCCTTCCTGCTCTGATACTGTGGCAGCTAGCCTACCTCTATACCACGGAGGCTGCTTGGTGAGAGCTATAAATGTGTGCCTGTCTGGTAAAAAGAGTGTGGGCTGTGTGACTTCAAGGCTATGCTAAACAATGAGTGGTGGCCCTCATTGTTGGCAAGCACAAGGAACATCTACCAACAGGAGAGGGCACAAATGGAGCACAAAACAAGGGAGACACACACACACACACACACACACACACACACACACACACACACACACACACTGCAGCCATAACCTATGAATGTGAAAAACTCTCTGTCCTCCAAGGTCATTTCAAATCAGCTCTGACCTCCAGTCCTAAACCCTCTGGGGAAATTCTACACTGTTGTAAGAATTCTGTGACCTCCTGGGGATTGCATTCTCAGATCATCTCCCTGGGTTTTGCATTCATCCCTCTAGTTTTTTCTCTTTGAGGTGTTGGGAATGGAAATCAAGGCTTTGCTTGGGCCAGGCTGGTATTCTGTCTACCACTGGGCTACATCCTTTGCTGGGATTCCCTCTACGAGTATCATCTCATGGTCTTCTTCCAAAGTTTATGAGTACTACTCCTTCTGAACATTCTTTTGGGTACTACTGTATTCTATAACATCCGAGGACTGGAGAAATGGCCTGGAAGTTAAGGGCATTGTCTATTTTTCCACAGAACCTGGGTCTGATCCCCAGCACCCACATGTTGGCTCACAAACATCGATGACTTCAGTTCCAAGGGATCCAATGCCTTGTTCTGGCTTTCAAGGGCACTGTGTGCATTCATAGAGGCAACAAACCAAACCAAACAGAAAACAGCCACATACACAAAATAAATAAATCCTAATGAATAAATAAAACATTTGGGAAGGAGTAATAGGAAAATGAAGTGACATCTGTCTGTGTGGCTCAAACCCAAGACGTCTTGCAAGTAAGACGAGCTCTACCCCTCAGGACTGTCTCCAGTCTGGACCAGATGACTATATTAGGTGAGTTAGACTTAGACTTTGCCAGGCGGAAATACCATCTTAAAATTTCTCCTAGTTTTCCAAGCACACTAGAGTCCTTGCTGACGTCCAGATCTCCGCACACTCCCCATCGGTCAGGATTTTTTTGATTTCCTTTTCCACCCCTCCCATGTCCTTTCTAGGACTGCCCTCTGGCCTCCAGGTTCGTTTCACTCTGGCACGAAGAGCAATTCAGATTTCTCCTGTTCTAGAGCTCAGCTTGGATAGCTATACCCACGGAGTGGAGTCTGAAGTCAGTGAAACCATTCTCCAGAAACCATACACAAAACAAAACAAAACAAAACAAAAACAACAAAGAAAGAAAGGAACGAAGAAAGAAAGAAAGGAAGGAAGGAAGAGAGAGAGAGAGAGAGAGAGAGAGAGAGAGAGAGAGAGAGAGAGAGGAAGAAAGACCTACCCAACCAACAAAGCCTCCTTCAACCCTGCAGTGTTCTGGAGAACTTCCGGGTTGTACAGTACTTACCAGAGGAAGTGCAGAACAGTAAGTAACTTAGGAGAGCGAATTTTAACCGTACTAGAAGCTCAAGTGGTTGCACTGATTTCCACACTGCTGGGAAAGACCGGTGTTCTGCATATTTAGTTTAATTGGAAGTACACTGGCCTTACTGACTTTTCCTTAAATTGAAATCATTTTCTTTACATTGAAATCCAAGTCTCTTAATAATAAACTTTTTAGTTCTTTTTTAAAAAAGATTTGTTTGTTTATTTACTTAATGTATATGAGTACACCGTTGCTATCTTCAGACACATTGGAAGAGGGCATCAGATCCTTACATCTTACAGATGGTTGTGAGTCACTATGTGGTTGCCGGGAATTGAACTCAGGACCTCTGGACGAGCAGTCAGGGCTCTTAACCACTGAGCCATCTCTCCAGCCCCTTACCAGTGATTCTTAAACATTTATAAAGTTGGGCTGACTTGCAGAGGCATGGGGCAGGGACTGTAGAAAGGGGTGACTGGGAGAGGGGAAGTAAGCAGGATGTAAAGTGAATAAGTAAACCAACAGCAATACTAACAAAAATGAAAACACAGGAAAATTTCCCCTTTTACTGAAAATAGTTTTTCCATATAATATATCTTGAGAACCATTTTCCCTCCTCTATTCCTCCTGGTTCGTCCCCCTCCCCATGAAGATCCCCCTTTCTGTTTCTCATTAGAAAACAAACAGGTTTCTATGGGCTAATAATAAAATAAAATATAATAAGATAAAACAAAACTAACACATCAGAATAGGACCAAACAAACACAAGAAAAGAGGCTATGAAAAGGCACAAGGAACAGATCTAGACAGAGAGACCCACTTGGTTGAGCCTTCAGGAACTCCATAAAAAACAAAACAAAACAAAACAAAACTGGAAGCCATAATCTAGACACAAAGAACCTGTAGGGTTGAAAAAGAGAAAAGAAAGAAATATATAATTAAAATAAAAATATAAAAATAAGGGGGTTGGGGACTTAGCTCAGTGGTAGAGTGCTTGTCTAGCAAGCGCAAGGCCCTGGGTTCGGTCCTCAGCTCTGAAAAAATAATATAAAAATAAAAATGAATAAACAAATAATTCCCAGGCACAGCATGATGAAACCAAGGAGCCTCCAAAGATGCCATTTCTGTTAGCCCATCCCCTGCTAGGCTTGCACTCTACTCTTAAGAGTAGTTTGTTTTCCCAGTGAGACCCCCTTGGAGAAAACTCAACTTTCATTTGCAAGTGGTTATGGACTGGCTATTCCTTCTGGGTTAGGGATGGAGGTGTGCACCCACTTTTTTCAGCTCTGAGATCCCAGCTAGTGTAGACCTGTGCAAGCTACTTCAGCCTCAGTTAGTTCATTCCTGTGTCCTTGTTGATTTAGATGAGCTTGTTTCCTTGGTGACCTCTATCCCCTCTGTCCCTTGTACTCTTTCTGCTTCCTCTTCCCCTGGGTTTCCTGAGCCCGGAGGGGAGAATTTGATGGAGATTTCCCATTTAGGGTTGAGTGTCCCAAGGTCTCTCACTCTCTGGTTGTGGGTCTCTCTGTATTTGTTCCCATCCGCTGCAGGAGGAAGCCTCTCTGATGATGGCTGAGCAAGGCTACTGTTCTATGAGTACAGCAGAATGTCATTAGGAGTAATTTTATTGCTATGTTCTATAGTGTTTGGTCTTAGTCTAGGTTCCTGGGCTACTTAGTCTCAGCTTCTCGGTCACCTAAGCAGCGTCAGGTATGAGTTCCATCTCCTGGAATGTGGGCTTTCAGTTAAATCAGATTGTCTTAGTTTAGGTTTCCATTTTTGTGAAGAGACACCATGACCAAGACAACTCTTATTTTATACCATTTAATTGGGGCTGGCTTACAGTTTCAGAGGTTCAGTCTATTACCATCATGGCAGGAATCATAGCAGCATGCAAGCAGACATAGTGCTGGAGGAACTGAGAGTTCTACATCTTGCTCGGAAGACAGTCGGGGGAGGGGGGACTCCCTCCTACAGGCAGCCAGGAGGAGGGTCTCTTCCACGATAGAAACCTCAAAGCCCTCCTATAACAGAGACACACTTCCTCCAACAAGACCACCCCTATTCCAGCAAGGCTACACCTCCTAACAGCAGCACGTTCCATGGGCCAAGCGTATTCAAACCACCACATGGTTATTGGTTGGTTACTCCCACAAGCTTTGTACCACCACTGCAATAATGTATCTCCCAGGCAGGACACATTGTAGATTAGGGAGCTTGTAGCTGGGTTGGTATTTATATCTCTTCTTCGGTAGCTTGTAGATCTCCCTATACCAGAGATGCTAGCACTAGGAGTAACGACTCTGTGTAGGCATCAGTTTGACTTCTCCGCTAAAATGCAGTGCAACTTTTTAAAATCACCACAGTCTTTTAAAAATTCTAGTGATTTAAAAGGCCTCTTCAGAACCTCAAAATTATAAAATGCAAAATAAGTTACACGCTTTCTTATTTCAAGATCCAATCAAAATTAAAGCCCAACTGTATAAGAACGCCCCACAGACTTGCCCTGGGGCCAGTCTGTTGGAGGTGGCTTTTCAACTGAGATTCCTTCCACTCGAGTGACTCTGAGTTTTGTCAAGTTGACACCAGAAGCCAACTAGGACATTGCTTATGGGTGATTACTCAATTACCTACTGAGCTCACAGCCCTGGAGGTGCCACCCTGAGACTCGGTGATCGCATGGCTTTGAGTCTCTGGTAGAGGCAATGCACGTGAGAGAGTGTGCAGTGAACCTCACCTCCCTCAGCTCATGACAGAGCAGTAGCCGGGGTCCCGCAGGGCTCTTTAAGGGGACACAGGAGCTCTCGCAAGACCCCACCTCTGAAAGGTTCTATTACTTCCCCAGCGATGGCGTGCTGTGGGGATCTGGACCCTTCCGAGACACTCATTCAAACCACAGCAGTATAATTACTTGCGGGTAAGTTTACCTAAACATGGGGTGAAGACACCTCTGTAGCTGCAGTTCCCCCTCGCTTTGGCCATTGTGGAATCAGAGTAGGAACGGGAGCAAAAGGCCTCGCTCGTAAGCAAGTTAAACAGAGCAGAGATCTCCCTGTGTACCAAGATGCTTAACTGCAAAATGCCAGACATCAGTGAATCACAGCGCCAGATAAGTGGGAGGAGGTAGGGCCGAGTACATCTACTGTTTGTACACTGATCTCACTGTTCCACACAGATGGGACCAGTAAGCTAACATGAAGCTGCATCATCAAGATATCTAGAAATGGGGCAGGCAGGAGGGATGGCGGCTCAGTGCTTTAAGATCATTGACTGCTTTCCCGGAGGATCTAGATTTAATTTTCAGGATCCACAAGGCAGCAAATAACCGGCTATAACTCCAATCTTGGGGGATCTGACACCCTCTGCCGGCCCCCAGGGGCTCTTCATGTACATGGTGCATAGACACATTAAGGCAAAACACAGACATTAAAGAAAAAAAAAAGATATCTAAAAACATCTTTTTCAATGGGGCCTTACCAGTGTTGGGAAGGGATAGTCCCTCAGAGCTCTTTTACAGTTTGGGTGTGGGTGCTAGGTGACCTGGAATAGCTGACACAGAAGCCTTTTCTGTGGGAATAACCTCTGGCAAGCAACTGGAGAGTCACGGGACCTCTGCACTCCCTGCTCTCTTTCCCTGTGTCCTGGAGCTTCTGAGATCCTTAATTTCCTGTTTCCGGGAGCAGCCACACAACCTGGGAAGAGGATATGTTTTTAAAAAATCAGTCCTTGTTTTATTTTATGGGGATCAGTGCTTTGGCTGATGTGTATCTGTGCACCACATGTGTGCAATACCCGTGGAGGATCAAGGAAGGTGTTGGATCCCCTAGAACTGGAGTTACAGACAATTGTGAGCCGCCATGTAGACACCAGGAATCAAACCCCGATCCTCTGAAAAGGCAACACGTGCTCTTAACCACAGAGCCATCTCTCCAGCCCACATTACTTTAAATTACTCGCTTGTGTATGTACCTGCATGTGGGTCTGTGTACTTGAGTGCAGGTGACCCTAGAGACCAGAGGCCTCAGATCCCCTGGAGCTGGAGCTGTAAATAAGGTTCTGAACCATCTGGTGGAGGTCCTGGGAACCGAACTTGTCCTCCGGGAGAGCAGCAAATGCTCTTAACCACGAAGCCATCCCTCCAGCCAAGTGGGACATTTTCTTTTCAAGAAAAAGAATGCTGGAGCCAGTGAAGTGCTCAGCAGGTAAAAGTGCTTGTTGCAAAAGTCTGGCGACCGGTTTGATCCTTTGGAATCCACTTAAAGGCGGAAGCAGAGCCAGATGTGGTAGGGCACACCTTTAATTCCAGCGCTAGGGAGACAGAGGCAGACAGATCTCTGTGAGTTAAAGGCCAGAAGGCCAACCTAGTGGATGTAGCAAGTTCCAAGATAGATAGGGATACATATACATATACATATACATATACATATACATATATATATACATACATATATATGTGTGTACATGTATATATATATATATATATATATATATATATATAAAAATCCGGCTCAGGGAAGGAGCAGAGAAATCTCCAAATGCATGCTGAGGCTCACAAACTCCCCCACACACACACCTACACACATGCGCGCACACACGCACACACTAATAATAATAATGACACTAAAACGAGATAAAAAAGTATGAGCACAGAGAATGCAGGTGTAGCTCAGCACAGTGCTTGTGTAGCTGCATGAGGCCCTGGCTTGATAAATCAGTGCTCAGCACCGGGCATGGTTGTACATACCTATAATCCTGGAACTTGGAAAATAGAGACGGGAGGACCAGGAGTTCAAGGTCATACTCGGCTGCGTAGCAAGTTGAGGCCAGCCTGGGATTCATAAGAACAGGTCTCCAAAAGTTTAAAAATATGAATACGAAATGAAGTGTACATGGTCTTGGAAGGGGGTCACACAAGGCAGAGGTCATCAACAAGGCCCTACGAGTTTCACAGTGATTATGCCTCCAAGCCTGCAAGAGATTTAGAAAGCCTCTTCCGACCCGCTACATTTCTGGCCGTCTGTTCTTTTGGAAGACAGCATGGAAAAGAACCAAAGCCGGTGGTATTCATGTCTGCTGAATGGATGGCATCGCATCAGAGCTGCCTGGGTCACAGAACCCAGACTCTCTGGCTCATCAAAGGCCAACTTTGAAACGAGAGAAGCAACTGGACATGGCAGGAACCTCTCTGGAAAACATCCGGGTTATTATGACTGTTTTCCCAGCATTCTCACACTGGCTGCTCAGAAGTTGTTCACAGCGTACAATGCAGCGTGGAGAAGAGCCAAGCTCAGCTATTTATAACTTTCTATAGCAACAACACGGCCCCACCCTACCTTTTTAAAAAAAAGTTTTCATTTTGTGAGGCCTGGGAGTATAGTTCGGTGGTAGAGTAAGTATTTTATGCTCAGCGTGCACGAGGCCTTGATTTCAGTCCCCGGGAGCCAATAAATACATAAACAGATTGTTAATGAGATAGCCTCTGGGCTTCTTGTACCGTAGCGAGGAGTGACAGTTATGTTTATCTGTTACCTTTCCGGGCCTACGAGCGGATCTAATGGGAGCTGAGTTGATCTCGGATGTGCTTTGGAGAGGCCCCTGGTGGAACCAGAGTCGATGCAGGTGCATGAATTGGGGGCTGCTGTAGTGGCGACAAGAGATTTTTAGTCTTGACACCGAGGACTTCTGACAATCAGATTTTGGGTTTAGAAGGAAGAGTCAACGGAACGGATGAGGCAGGGTGGAGACTGAGGTAGAGGCATGGGGGGTGGCTTAAAATTCCTCAGGTTTTAGTTAGATTACAGGACCAACTTCCTTTCTCCTGATAAAACCTGTTCAGCTAGCACCTGAAATTCCTGAAGTGCTTCCCCACGCTAATGAAGCATTCAGGTATCCTGAGCCCCCAGTCAATGACCTTTGCCCATCCTGGATGTTCCTATTCTCAGTCCCCCAAAACTTTATAAGCTTGAATCTCCTTACGGAAAAGTTACTAGTCTCCTGATAGCTGGTCCCATTGAGGTTATTCGGGTAAGTACTCACAGGGCTTTCAACCCCACCTCACGTCCCATGTAGACCGTGTATTGGAAGACCTGCAAATGGGTAGTAAACGGTAGATGGGAGCCGGAAGTTCCCGATGTGCTATTATGGAATAGCAGGGCCTTGTGTACTCTTGGCAAGCACTCTACCACTGAGCTGTGTCCCCAACCATCATTTGTTTTATGAAGAGTGGAGGGGTTGGGGTGGAGAGATGGCTCAGCTGCTAAAAAAAAAAAAAAGTACCTGATGCTGGTGTAGAGAATCCCTGTTTAATTCCCAGTACCCACGCGGCAACGCACAACCGCCTACCGCTCTACTTCCTGGGGATCTGCTGCCCTCTTCTGGCCGCTATGGGTTATCAGACAGACACACGGTGAGCACACAGGCCGGCAAGCGCTCATAAACACAAGTCTTTATTCCTAATGCTAAGGGTCCTGGGCCTCCCTCTAAAGGGTGAGAACTCAGCCACTCAGCAAACTCAAAATGGTGAAGCTGAGGAGCAGTGCACAACTTTTGAGACCAGCGTGCAACCTTGAGCTCATATTTTGGTTTCCAAAAGTGCTGTCCTTGGAGAAATTGGAAGTTTTGCCAAGTGTCCTCTCTAACTTTTTTTTTTTTAACGAAGTTTTGTTTTATTTAACTCTTTGGTAGAAAAGACATTTTATTTTGTTTACATTTCCCATAGCAGGGAAATAGGTCTCTTGGAATTGGAGCTACCAAGCAGGCACTGGGAACTGAACCCTGACCCTCTGCAAGACTGGCTGAGTCCCAAATAAATTTATTTTTTTAAATAAGAATTCTCGTTTCCTTGGCCTCCAAATGACTGTCATCTGCCTCTGCCTTTTTAGTGTTGGGGTTATAGGCTGTTCCATTGCTTACAGCTTCAAAAGAACATCTCTTTTTCTTTTCTTCTTAAAAAGACTTTTTCCAATTATATGTGCTTGTGTGTCTGTGTGTGGGTTTGCAAATCTAGTGTGGGTATGTGCATGTGTGTCTGTGTGTGGGTATGTGCATGAGTCTGCAGGTGACTGTGGAGGTCAGAAGCATCCAATTCCCCTAATTACAGAGGCCTGATATGGGTGCTGGGAACTGAACTCCTAGACTTTGCAAGACCAGCAAGCACTCCTACCTGCTGAGTCATCTCTCCAGCCCCAGGAATTTCTTTTAATCACAAAACTGACTGGCTCAAATGCCCCAGTCTATGGGATGTGGGTCTGAGTAATTCAAATTTTCAAGTCAGTCAAGGAGTGGACTCTATAATTATCAATGCAAAGAACATGTGTGCAGGTAAATTTTGTTCCTTTTCTGCTAACGAGTGGATATTCATGTCCTGTCAGTACCAAAACTAAGTCAGCATAGCCAAATTCCACTTCCCCTGGAAGCTTTCTCGGTCTTAAGCAAACAAACGGAACAAAACAATCAATAGAAGAAATAAACTCAAGATTACTTTATTTGTGATTTAAACAATGATACTTGTCTCGAGGATAAAGTGTCTGCAGTTCTGAAAGAGAATCGTGTCCAGTGGACTGCAGCCTTCTATGTGCCTTCCCATTATTTAAATTAAAATAAACTAATTAAGGTAATGATCTCCTGTGTAAGGGGCGGTGGTGGTGCTTCTTCCAGCAAGGGACAGCGCATAGCCGGTCACGTTATTTCTTCCTTCCTTGGTTTCTCTTATTCCCTCACTAACCATGAAATGAATGCCTTTGGGTACCAGGTGACCTGAACACAGTTGTGAGCGTGTCTTCCCTGATTTTAGAGTTTTTCTTTCGACTCAGAAGATAGGAGAGTAAACACGCAGCTTTCCAACTTCAGTAATCCTGTAGATTAGATAACCCGAAAACATCACTGTTCCAAATGCTTAGCCACAATGGGCAAAAAGCCAATGGGTACAGAATTGATTCAGAACACAGAGAAATCTCCAGGGTCCAGAGCGAGTACAGCGCTGAAAACCAGGGTGGTATAAGTGTGAGAGGAGAGGACAGACGGCACTGCTATTCCAACGTGTGGGAATATTCCAGAGTGTACTTCGGGTGGGAGGACGCCACACAAGGGTGTGAATATCGGGGGTGGGAATCGTTACGTGCTACCTTGATCGCAGCCCACCTGGCAATAAACCAAATAAGGTGCTGGCCAACCAATGGCCTGACAGCATGGACTGGGGATGGGAGACCAGAACTACAAATGCCAGGGCGAGGAGTTAGAAAGATACCTCAGTAGCCAAGAGTGCTGTTGCTCTTCCAGAGGACTTCAGTAAGGTTCCTAGCACCCACATAATGGGGGGGAAAGGGAGCTTGCAACTACCTGTAACTCCAGCTCCAAGGGATCTGCTGCCCTCTTCTGGCCTACAGAAGCACTGCACCCATGAGAATAATTCCCCTTCGCCAGCGTCACATTATTCATTACAACGGAACAAACAAACAAACAAACAAACAAGCGAGCAAGCAAACAAAAACATAACACGAAAACAATGCCAGGTGTGGTGGCACACATGTTTAATTCCAGCGATTTTGGAAGCAGAGGCAGGAGGATCTCTGTGAGTTCAAAGCCAGTCTGGTCTACATACAAAGTTCCAGGCCAGCCACCCCTCCCCCTAACTCCTCCCAGGTCAAAACAAAACAAAACAAAACAACACAAAACAATCCAAACTCTGAGCCAACCAACAACCAACTAACCAACCAATCACATGAAAACTACAAATATCAGGGAAGACTGTAAACGAGGAGCAAACTGCTTCTTCTTCTTTTTTTTTTTTTTTTTTTTTTTTCCGAGCTGGGGACTGAACCCAGGGCCTTGAGCTTGCTAGGCAAGCAATCTACCACTGAGCTAAATCCCCAACCCCCAAACTGCTTCTTTTACATAGCATGTATTTTGTTTTGTTTTGTTTTTTGTAGAAGTATAAGTTACATATAATACTATGCATAAAGTTAGATATATTTACAAGGCAGTTTGCTAGGTGGTGGCGGGCCCCATTAATCCCAGCACTTGGGAGGCAGAGGCAGGTCTATCTCTGAGTTCGAGGCTAGCCTGGTCTATGGAGCGAGTTCCAAAACAGTCAGGGCCACACAGAGAAACTCTGTCTGGAGCTCCGCTACCACTCTCCAGGTAATTATCCTTCTCTTGTCCTAGAATTATGTGCGTTGTGGGCTGGTGTTGGTTAAATCTGTCATCTGCCCACAAATTACTACGGAGGAGGAGCATCTTGATCGAACCCAGGGTGTGTGGGGGTCCGGGATGGATGCCATTACTGGACATGGGGTTGTGTCTTTTTGGAAGGAGCTGAGTGTGTCTTTTGTTTGCCTTTGACATAATTATATTATGTTAGACAGAAGCATTTTAAAAATTGTATATGGTATTTTAAAACGTGGGAAGACGTTGCCTGGCAACCTGCAGTTGGAATGCGGAGGACATCTGTTGTTTTCCTCTATCAGCTTTCTATCTCTTTCTTTTGGAGAAGGCCCTTCCCCCACTGCACACTGGCTCGGTGCGGCTGTCAGTCACGGTTCAAAGCCCCTCTTGTCAGAGGATGACATCCTATCACAACAAAGCCAATTGGAAGTGCTTTCTCTTGGAAAAAGAAAAAATGGTGGGAGACAAGAGGGCAAAAACCATCCGGAGCTGATTAACTCCAGGGTAGGTGGCAGTATTAAGAGATTTGTCTGTAATCTGCGTATCTGGAACCACCATGATCCTGTGTATTTTAATATAACACTCAACTGCTCTGGCTGCAAGTTTTTTCAAATTGTATTGAGTCTATGCATCTTTCGAATTTTTCTTCCAATAAATATTTTAAACTTTGACATAAGGTCTTTCTAGGTAGCCCAGGCCCATCTTAATAAGTCAGTCCTCTCTCCCCAGTCTCCCACATGATGGGCTTAGAGGGCACAAACCACCATGATCGGCTTTATGTCCCTTCTTGACTTTGTCAGAGCTGGTTTTTGTTACTTGTAACCAGAGAACTCCATCGACATCAGCTCAGCCCGTATCGAAGGGGATGATGCAGAAATGAGTGAAATTACATTGATCAAGCTTCCTCAATATACGTTCATCCGCAATTTTCTCCCCAGGCATATCTCCACAGTGTGTAAAGTTAGTTCTGGGAAGACGCCAGCAGTTTCTGACACGTTGTACTCAGAACTACTCCCTAAGGTGTGGCTTTACAAGTTGGGTGCTGCAGTCAGGCAAGAGGGTTCAGGTAAAAGCATTTGCCCTGGAAGCCAGAGGGGCCTGAGTTTGATCCCTGGAATGAACAAGTGGTAGACTCCAGAAACTTGTCCTCTGGTCACCACACAGGCACAGTGGCACGAACACACTTCATTACACACAGACACGGTAACAGCAATAGCACACAGTATACAAACCTCTAGGAATTGTGGTTTGTGTAGACTGTGGTGTGAACAGTGCCCTCCTGTTGTGTAGTGTGGGGCCTGTCCACCTCTCTCTTCCTGCCCTTTCAAGTCAGTCTTTCGCTGAATTTGTCCTTCAGTGCCTCCTCTGTCCCTCAGATTTTTTTTCTCAAGTGTACAACTGAGCTTCTAAATAAGCATTTAAGGTCTTATCAAATACAGGTTGATCTCTTCATTGTTGTTTCTGTTGTTTTTTTTTTTTATGGGGGTTGTTGTTGTTATTCTGTTTTGTTTTTGAGACAGGTTTTGTTATGCAGTCATGGCTAGTCTAGAACTTGATATGTAGACCAGGCTGGCCTCAAACTCATAAGAGTTTCACTCACCTCTACCTCCTTGTGCTAGGATTAAAGGAGTATGTCACCACATTGGTCAGACTGATCTCTTTAAAAAAAGGAAAACATCAATTTAGACTAATCAATTCAGACAGAATCAAATGGTGGAGAGAGTTTCTTACAGCCAGGCCTGCAACACATGCCCGTGATACCTATCGTATGGCAAGTAGAGACGGAGGATCAGGATTCAGGGTCATCCTTGGCTTACAGGAGGCCAGCCAGCCTGGGTAACACAAGACTTTGTCTTAAAAAAAAAAATAAAAGACTTTCTTTTTTTTTTTTTAAAAGATTTATTCATTTATTATATATAAGTACACTGTAGCTGTCTTCAGACACACCAGAAGAGGGCATCAGATCTCTTTACAGATGGTTGTGAGCCACCATGTGGTTGCTGGGAATCGAACTCAGGACCTGTGGAAGAGCAATCAGTGCTCTTAACCGCTCAGCCATCTCTCCAGCTCAAAAAAAGACCTTCTTAAGGAGGCTCTAGAAGAGCCTTTAATCCTAGCACTCTGGAGTCAGACATATCTACGTGAGTTTGGGGGCAGCATGGTCTATGTTAGAGAGTGCCAGGCCAGCCAGGGCTGCCTAATGACAAAGAACAAAACCAAAACCAAAACAACTGAAAGGTCCTAGGAAATGTGTTGAAATGGCACAGGGTCTTAAGTTCATATGGGAGGGTGTCACTCTCACTCCCAATGTGGTTGTTCTTGGAGATGAATCTTGTAAGGGAGTAACCAAGGGTGCAGTAAGGTCGGAGCCTTAATCTGGTCAGATCAGTGTTAACCTTCCCACCTCCACACAGGTACTTACCAAGGAAGGCTACGGAAAAACCCAGAAAGAAGATAGCAGTTTGCAAACCAGGAGGCAATGGCTCACCAGGAACCAAATCAGCTAATATCTTGATTTCAAACGTGCTAGTTCCCAGATCTGCGGGCAAGGATCTTTTCATTCTCTAAGCCATTCAGTCCGTGACGTGTTGTTATGGAAGTCTAAACAGAGAAAGACAGATTCAAAGAGATACACGGACATGGAGAGAAGGCGATTTCATCCTTCAAGGGCTCTGTCTCCTCTGCTGCCTCTGCAGCTGTGCCCGCTCTGCTACATAAGGGGGTAAAATTGAGTGTTTCTCGTGGAGGGGACCAGTCCATAAAAGATGTGAGAATATAGTATAGAACAAGTTTTTCATGTATTTTATTGTTTTCCCTCAGTACATTATCAATAAACACATTGCTGATTGTATCGAGGTAATTGTTATACCATCATTTCACACACACAAACACACACCACACATGCACACACAGTACAAATCACAAATTCTACTAGCCTTTAGAAAAATGCAAACCAAAGCCATAATGACCAAGCCAAATAAATCTTTCCTTAAAAAAAAGAAAGAAAGAAAGAAAGAAAGAAAGGAAGAAAGAAAGAAAGAAAGGAAGAAAGAAAGAAAGAAAGAAAGGAAGAAAGCAAGCAAGCAAGCAAGCAAGCAGGGCTGGAGAGGTGGCTCAGTGGTTAAGAGCACCGACTGCTCTTCCAGAGGTCCTGAGTTCAATTCCCAGCAACCACATGGTGGGTCACAGCCGTCTGTAGTGTGATCTGATGCTCTCTTCTGGTGTGTCTGAAGACAGCTACAGTGTACATAATAAATAAATCTTGAAAAAAAAAGCAAACAATAAACAACAGGACTGGAGAGATGGCTCAGTGGTTAAGAGCATGAATTCCTTTTCCAGAGAACCTGAGTTCAAATGGCATCACGCACATCAGGTGGTTCACAACCACTTGTAACTCTAGCTTCAAGATATGAAGCCATCTTTTAGCCCCTGTAAGTACCTATACTCCTGTGCATACCCACAAGCACACACATACATGCATATAATTAAAATAAATAAAATAAATCTTTCTTCGTTTGTTTGTTTCTCGAGACAGGGTTTCTCTGTGTATCTCTGGCTGTCTTGGAACTCTCACTCTGTAGACCAAGCTGGCCTCGAACTCAGAGACCCACTTGCCTCTGCCTCCCAAGTGCTGAAGGAATAAAATAAATCTTAACTTAACAAAAGCAAGCAGAAAGTCGTAACAGAATGCAGCTTTCTGCCCATTAGGAAAGCTGGAACTCTAAGAGACAAGTGTTAGAAAAAATATGAGTGTAGAACACTAATCCATTGCTAGGGTGGGGGCTGAAAGGGGTTGGTGCTGTAGCTGCTGCAGAAGACTGATTGGCAGTTCCTGAAAACATCAAGAATAGACTTGTTGCTACTCCTAGGTACATATCCAAGATTAAAACCATGTGCATACAAAAACATGGCTATTCAAATAGCCAAAAAGAGGCACAAACAGCCTAAAGTCCATTAACGGATGAATAGATAAAAATGACGAACAGATTAAAAACTTGCCCATAAATGAAATAACGAGTCCCCAAATCAGTGACATTATAGACGCTGCAATGCGATGAACCCGGCAGCATCGTGAGGGGAGCAAAGGCCACGTACTGCACAGTCCTGCTTACGTGAAGTGTGGGGTGGGAATGGGAAGCAGAGCTTGCCAAGGGCTAGGTGAGGGGAAGAGGGAACGGCTGCTAATGAGCACATGGCTTCTCTTGGGGGTGATAAAAGTTTTCTGGAATTGATAGTGACGATGGTTGCGCAACCTTATGAGAAGGAACATATTCTACTCGGGAGGGTGAATTTTATAGTGTGTGAATTATGTGTCAATAAAGAACAGCAGAAGTGATAATGAGATGGTGTCTTGCTTGTAGACTTTGGACACTAGACTTTGGTAACACCATCCGACTTTGTCTTTTGCACCAGTGTTAAGGAGGAAGGGATGTAGCCCAATAGCAAGCAGCGTTCTTCACAAGCACAGCATAGGCTTGGTCCTCAGCACTGCTAGAAAAGTTACTGCTACAACAAGAGAAACAACTGATTATGATTATGAACCTCTAACTTTAAAAAAACATATATAGTTTTAATTATGAATGCAACACAAAAGCCTGCAAAATATAAACAGTGTCTGATTACATAGTGTAGAAAGTCAGCATTTCTTTAAATTCTATTGTGGAAATTAAAGACTCATTCAGAGTTTAACATATCGATCCTAACATATCAAATGTATGATAGATATTTTATTTTATGTTTTTGTATTTATTTATTTTCATGTGTGAATGTGTATGTGTACGAGGCAGTCACAGGACAATTTGTGGTATCAGGTTCTCCCACCTTGTGGGTTCTGAGCATTGAACTCAGGTTGCCAGCCTTGGTGGGAAGCTCCTTGACCTGCTGAGCCATCTTATATATTTTACGAGTCAGAAATCCAAAACAGGATTTCAATAGCTTGTAGTTCTTTTTAAAGGTTTGTGTGTGTGTGTGTGTGTGTGTGTGTGTGTGTGTGTGTGTGTGTGTGTGTGTGTGTGTGTGTGAGTGTGTGTGTGTGTGTGAGTGTGTGTGTGTGTGTGTGTGTGTGTGTGTGTGTGTGTGTGTGTGTGTGTGTGTGTGTGTGTGTGAGTGTGTGTGTGTATGTGTGTGTGTGTGTGTGTGTGTGTGGGTGTGTGTATGTGTGTGTGTGTGTGTGTGTGTGTGTGAGTGTGTGTGTGTGTGTGAGTGTGTGTGTGTGTGTGTGTGTGTGTGTGTGTGTGTGTGTGTGTGTGTGGTGTGTGAGTGTGTGTGTATGTGTTTGTATGTGTGTGTGTGTGTGTGTTTATGTGTATGTATGTGTATGTGTGTGATGTGTGTGTGTATGTGTGTGTGTGTGTGTGTGTGTGTGTGTGTGTGTGTGTGTGTGTGTGTGTGTGTGTGTGTGTGTGTGTGTGTGTGTGTGTATGTGTGTGTGTGCATGTGTGTGAGTGTGTGTATGTGAGTGTGTGGTGTGTGTGTATGTGTGTGTATGTGAGTGTGTGTGTGTGTGTGTGTGTGTGTGTGTGTGTGTGTGTGTGTGTGTGTGTGTGTGTGTGTGTGTGTGTGTGTGTGTGTGTGTGTGTGTGTGTGTGTGTGTGTGTGTGTGAGTGTGTGTGTGTGTGTGTGTGTGTGTGGGTGTGGTGTGTGTGTGTGTGTTGTGCAGGTGTCAGAGAGAGTGTTTTATTGTCTGAAGGCAGAGTCACAGGTTGTTGTGAGCTGCTCTATGTAGGAACAAAATTTGGTAGTGACATACATACATCACCTTCCGATCATTTTGCAAGTTCTTTATTTGATATATAATTCCCATACTATAAAAGTCACCTTTCCAAGTATTTAATAAAATAACATTTTGTATAAATAAAATAATAAAAAAAGTTTTTGCAAGGCTGCACATCCATCGTCATTACTGCATTTCAGACTCACTGTTCAGAGGTAATCCAGTGTGGCACGATGGTGGTGGTGGTGCCCATGGTGGTCCCAAGAGCAGCTCCTGTCCGTGGCAGCTGGGTCTGCAGTTCAGCTGGTTATGTTTTTGGTAAATTGGGAAGTAGACAGCGCAGGTGGAGCCAGTCTGTCACCATTAAAACCCACACCTACATCTCTACGTCCGCCAGTGAGGTCCCATGGGCACAGCTCTTACGCTTTCAAGACGGCGTCACCATCTGGGGATCAAGCACCAAACATTCAAACATATGCACTTGCTGGTGGGGAGGGGTGGTATTTAATAACCAATTCTTTAAAGAGAATTACTCTGGCACAGTTTTCAACATCTAGAGCCAACTAGGACGTAAGCAAATTGGATGAAACCTTTGCACCCCTGCCCCCCTAGAAGCAGGAAGTAGATGGAGCAGCCTAGGAGTAGGTAAACTTAATTTTCTTTTGGAGGAGGAGGGATGACTCAGAGGGACAACCAAGCGCCTAGAGGTTGGAGTCAAAACCATAGTGAGTGACTCTCGAGCAGTTAAGGTACGCTCTAGGATTTCAGAATTGTCTCCGCTCCCACTTTGCTCGGTATTTGAGAGTGTAATAAACACAGAGGTTATGTCTGCTGGTTTATGTAAGAGGCAGAAGTCTGCCATTGAGTTCAGAAGCTCAGTGTGTGAGGAGGGGCTGTGCATTTAGGACATAAACCAAGGAGTATTCTGATAACCAAGGAGCTGATGGTGGTTTGGAGCAAATAAGTGTGGATAAAAGGGTTATGTGACGACGCTTAGAATATATTTTGAAATTACAGCCCACAGACTTTGTTGGTATATTGGAGATGGTACATGGTGGGGTGGGGCATTGAATAGGACTCCAGACCTACGTACGGTGACATTCCTTTCTGATTCCTTAAACATTGTAGATATTTATTTGTTTTTAACAAGATCTCAAATGATCAATTTTATCAATAAAGACTCGGGAGCCACCAGATGCTGGCGTGAAAGCCTGACAGCTCAGAGAGGCAAAGAGAGCACCCAGCTGACCTTTAGGCAGAGAAAACTGACCTTCTCCTCAGCCAATGTTCCAAAAGGAAGTTCTCCTTCTCCAAACTATCTCAAAAACCCTTCACAGTCAATGCCCCTCCCTTCTACTTCCTGTACATCTCTCCATCCATCCTCCTGACTTCCTCTTATTCTCTATGGCTTTTTTTCCCCTATGTTCATTCCCTGTCAACTGCCTTCTTGCTCCGCCTCTTGACCTATGGTTCACTTCATTTATTTCTGTTTACAATAAACAGAGAGCTCTTGGATTAAGGCGTGTGCTCGAGCTGAGCCACACCACGCTCGAGCTGAGCCACACCACAACTAGAAGCAGGGTTTTCTAGTAAATAACGCAATCTCAGGGACCACAATGGGATCAGATATCCTGCAATGGATATCCCCAAACACTGGGATTAAAGGCGTGCACGACAATGCTCTGCTAGATTTATTTGTTTCTATTTTATGTGTACAGTGTTTTACCTGCATGTATTTGTGTGCACCATCTATGTGCCTGGTGTCCACAGAGGCTGGAAGAGGACACTGGATTTGCTGGCTCAGGAGTGGCAGAAGTTTGTGAGCCACATGGGCATTGAGAACTGAACCCAGGTCCTCTGAGAGAGCATTGGATGCTCTTAATTGTTCAGCCCTCTCTCCCGCCCCTCTTCTGTGACTCTTTTTGACTGTTCCTTTTCAGATGGAAAAGTTTAAGAGTGAGTGACCAACACTGACATCACTGTCTCTGTTGTCTCTCTTTCCACTCTGCCGACTGTCACTCTACAGACAATGCCACCATGATGCACCAACACTGACATCGCTGTCTCTGTTGTCTCTCTTTCCACTCTGCCGACTGTCACTCTACAGACAATGCCACCATGATGCACCAACACTGACATCACTGTCTCTGTTGTCTCTCTTTCCACTCTGCCGACTGTCACTCTACAGACAATGCCACCATGATGCACCAACACTGACATCACTGTCTCTGTTGTCTCTCTTTCCACTCTGCCGACTGTCACTCTACAGACAATGCCACCATGATGCACCAACACTGACATCACTGTCTCTGTTGTCTCTCTTTCCACTCTGCCGACTGTCACTCTACAGACAATGCCACCATGATGCACCAACACTGACATCACTGTCTCTGTTGTCTCTCTTTCCACTCTGCCGACTGTCACTCTACAGACAATGCCACCATGATGCACCAACACTGACATCGCTGTCTCTGTTGTCTCTTTCCACTCTGCCGACTGTCACTCTACAGACAATGCCACCATGATGCACCAACACTGACATCACTGTCTCTGTTGTCTCTCTTTCCACTCTGCCGACTGTCACTCTACAGACAATGCCACCATGATGCCACTCTTTTCCATTTTCCTTCTCACAAGATTGTCCTGTGGCATGTAATACAAACTTACAGTGTCTTTTTTTCCTAAGATTAATTGTATATGTGTGTGTGTGTGTGTGTGTGTGTGTGTGTGTGTGTGTGTGTAGTTGTGTAGGTGCCCATGGAAGCCAGAAGAGGACATCCGATCTCCTGAAGCTGAAGTTACAGGCACTTGTGAGCGATGGGTGAACATGGTGCTGGGAACTGAACTTGGGTCCTCTCAAAGATCATCAAGTGTCCTTAACAGTCGGGCCATCTCTCTGGCTCTCTGTCAAGGGCCAGCTTTGACACCACAGGGTAAACTAAGGCAGGCAGGCAGTGGAGTGTGGCATTAATGATCGTGGTCAGTGCTAGTAGCAACTGACAGGGGGCTGCTGCTGATGGCAGCCTGCTATTAGAAAAAAGAAAGGAGGGAGAGCACACACACACACACACACACACACACACACACACACACACACACCACAGAGTGGCTGAAGCAATGGCAGGTTCTAGCATTTTACTTTTTCCTTAACCCTTCTTATACCCATAAGACAAAGCTTTTCTATTTAGAAAGAAAGTTACCTCGTAGCCACGAGCTAAACAGTCCCCACCAATACATAGTCTTCAAAAACAGATTAAAACATTGCACAAGAGGCGATTACAACGTGATCGTTATTTCTTTTGTGAGACTTACATCTAACTAAACCATTGTCTTCGATCTTTCTTTCCACAAGCTCATTGTAACGCCAACGCGATAACTCTCCAGTCATAGATTAACAAAGTTTAAGCAGGCCAAGTCTCCCTACAGTAGCAAGTTTCTCCCTATACCTGGCTGAAGACAATCTGGATTTACTAAGGAACAGGTCGTCTGTCTTATGCCTTAGTTTTGATGTCTTGATCAGCCATTCATTTGTTCTCTGTTCTTATGCTCGTAATTGAATTGTTTATTCTTTATTCAGAACCTTTCTATTTCACCATGCACACTGAAACCTGTTACCCCATCCCTCGATCACGAGACCAAGTCCCAACCCTATTTTTCTTGCTGCTACAATTACCTGCTTGTAACGCTTGAGCGCTCACTGTGCTCCGTTCTCGTACTCATGCAGTTCTTGCCTGGCTGTGAGGAAGGGGCATCTTCTATTCTTGATTCTAACTTTAAACTTTCTCTCAACTACCCTAACTTCCCCAAATTATTTAAATCAGGCTAACTTTCTAAAGCTACTTAAATTAGGAATTCCATAAAATCATTAATCCATCTGAACGGCATTATCTCAAGAACTTAGTGCTGGGATATTGAACTCAGAACCTCTGGAAGAGCAGTCAGTGCTCTTAACCACTGAGCCATCTCTCTAGTCCCTGACTTCTCTTCTAACTTCCTGTTGACTAGCTCAGGATGATCCTTTCCTTTCACTCTTTCAAGCCCAGAACTCCTAAATCTATGTCTGCTGGCCGGATGTCTTCCGAGGTCCAGCCCCTTCTCACACATTCAGGAAACCCCATATTGCCTCGAATGGAACATTCACAAAAGTCATGACTTACTCCGAGTTCAGGAGACCCAGTCTGCCTAAGAAAATATCAGTCTAGCTGTGTAATCCAGAAAACTAGATACGCCATGACCCAGCCTCCTCAGGCCTGTGCCCACAGGTCGATCACAGCTCCTGCCCACCCTTACTCCTCACCACACCCCTTTGTTTCTTCTCATTCCTACTGTTGTATCACAAGCCAAGCCATCGCCATCTCCTGCCCCTGACTTCTGCATCAGCTTCCTTTTCTGATCTCCATGTGTTTATTTCCCCCTTCGCCATGGTATGGCTTTCGAAAAGAGAATAAATAGAGCCAGAAGTTAGACCCCCTTCAGGACGAAAGAGAGGCAGAAAAGTGGGGGGGGGGGAAACAAGGAAGCCTAAGATCTGTCCGTTCATTTGCCATTCCACGAAAATTGTCCCGTTTTAATACCTTTATATTTCAGGGCTCTATACAAATGTTTATTTGAAAAGTAAAGACACACCATGTTAAGTTAATGGTCTTTCTTTCAAGATAGTTCAATATCCTTAGTCTAGCACTCGAGACTGTACTATCTGTTTCCTTCTGGTCCTTTGACTTCAGTCTGTCTTTTAAAATTTTCCTGTTTTGTCTGTTTATTAGTCTTGAGAATTGAGCCTAGAGTCTCACTCGTGCTAAGCAAGGGTTTCACCACTGAGTTTTTGTTGTTGTTGTTTTGTTTGTTTGTTTGTTTGTTTGAGACAGGGTTTCTTGGTATAGCTCTGGCTGTCCTGGAACTCACTCTGTAGACCAAGCTGGCCTTGAATTTACAGAGATCTGCCTGTCTCTGCCTCCCGAATGTTGGGATTAGAGACTTTTTTTTTAAAGATTTATTCATTTATTATATATAAGTACACTGTAGCTGTCTTCAGATACACCAGAAGAGGGGATCAGATCTCTTTACAGATGGTTGTGAGCCACCATGTGGTTGCTGGGAATTGAACTCATGATCTCTGGAAGAGCAATTGGGTGCTCTTAACCACTGAGCCATCTCTCCAGCGCCCTGCTTTTACTTTTTAAAAGAATTTTTTAAAAAAAGATTTATTTATCTACTTTAGGTATGTAAGTGTTCCACCTGCATGCATGCTTGTGTCCCAGAAGAGGGCAGCAGATTCCATAAGAGATGGCTATGAGACACCATGTGGTTGTTGAGAATTGAACTCAGGACCTCTCTCTGTAAGGGCAGCCAGTGCTCCTAACTGCTGAGCCATCTCTCCAGCGCTGCTTTTTTAAAAATTTAAGAGAGGGTTTCGCAGAGTTGCTCAGGCTGATCTTGAACCCACTCTTGAAGCCAAGGCAATCCTTCAACTTGCAATCCTTTTGCCTCAGCCTCACCTGTAGCTGGGATTAAAGACTGCACCACCAGGTCCAGCTCCCCCTACCTCGTTACTTCCTGTCATTCCCCTCTATTCCTGAGCTCAGCCACACTGACCTCTTCTTACATTCTTGAGTGTGCTTTCTGCATCCTGTCGCTTTCTGAGTCTGGTGCTGCGCTCCTGCTCTGCGCAGCTCTCTTCAGATCCAGTCACCTGCTACCTCACACCCATTTCAAGCCTCACAGGAAGTAGGGTTTCCTCAGGGTGTTCCTAGGAGATCAGCGCCATGAAGTCATGTCTGTGAGTTGTGCTTTCTTCATCTCCCGAACTTCCGATTGGCAACACTTAGTGAGTCCTGTCATTCCTTAGGGTTTGTTTTCTGTCTGGCCTCATCTTTGATCGCTCTTTGGCAGACTTTGCCCATGTGGACTCACCTTTGTTTCCACAGTGCTCACCAGCGTGTGGGCATATTGTTTCCTGAGCATTTCTGGACCATCCGAGAAACAGAGAAGGCTTAAGAATCACTGATCTTCAGGCTTAGGCTCCAAGCGTCTGAAATTACACCTCTGACTCCTCTCAGGGAAGTTGTAAGGCCAAGAGGAATGGAAGTACTTTGTGCCCTTACAGCCTTCTGGAACATCGAAGAGAATTAATTATTTAAGAGCCAGGCGGTGATGTTGCACCATTGGAAGCAGCACCTTGGAATCCCAGCATGCTGGAAGCAGAAGTAGGACGAGCTCTGTAAGTTCAAGGCCAGCCTGGTCTACAGAATGATTTCCAGGACAACCAGAAACAAAACAAAACAAAACAAAACGGGAGTCAGAGAAGATTGTGAGTCATATTTAATCCCTTTTTCTCCTTTTATATTCCTTTCTCCCGACAGCCATGTTTTTGGCTGATGAGTCCAGGATGGTCACACCCTTCAAGACAGGTCCTTAACTTGTTTATCCAAGTCTGTGGGCCTGTCAGCTCCTCTTAAGTTGACTAAGCTAAAATTCAAGGAAGGGGACTTGTCTAGGCTGGAAACATTTACCTTCTCCAGCACTACAGGGGGAAAATAGATTTTGGGTCATCTCTATGCTTCTTTAGTGTAATAAAGTCTGTTATCTGCTGCTGTCTCTTGTGTCTGAGATTCTGCTCCCCACTCCCCCCTTGCCTTTTAATTCTTTAATCAGCAGAGAAAAGAAAGTCAATAGCTCCTAGAGGTTAACACTTGGGCCATTCATATTCATATTCATTCTCTCTCTCTCTCTCTTTTTCTTTTCAGACTTGGTCTTGCTACATAGCCCTGGCTGTCCTAGGATCTGCTATGTAGCCTAAGTTTGCCTGCCACACAGAGATCCTCATCCTTCTGTTCTCACCTCTTGCTGAGAATTGAACCCAGGTCCTCTGGAGGAGCCTCTAGTGCTCTCAAACCCCGAGCCATCTCTCCAGGTCCACAAGTGAGTCTTTAGCTCATCTTCATTCTCGTTAGGCTAAGTTACATTGCTCTGTCAGACTGGCCAAAATTCATTTTCCCTAACTTGCAGTTTAAAAGTGAAACTTAAATAACATTGCTTCCAAATGACATTTACTCACTCACTGAGGAGATTACTACCCATCTTTGGAGTCAGGAGAAAACTCTGGTTTCAAATTCAGCCCCAGACTGAGCAAACTAACTAAGGTCGATTTTTGTTTCCTTATCTGAAAAGGGGATAAAACTGACTTTTGCAAAAATTAAAAAAAAATCCACTCCAATATGTTAAAAGAATCAGGATTGAACAGGATCTCAAGAAGTCTTAAGATTTAAATCTTAATCAGATACTTTAGAAGGAGCCTGATACAGGACTTCTTGAAGCCAGAACTGGCAAGACTGCCATCTTGTGGTCGTTTAAATGTGTGCTGCTAATGTCATTCCCAAGAAGTAAAAGTTAAAAAGGTAAACTATATCCAAGTAAGCCAGACACGCCAGAGAGACGTTGGGATGAAAATAATAGTTAACAACAAGATTGTATCATTCCTGGAAAGAGCAGGAGCTGAGGCCTAAGAAGGAACCTTTACGAACTAACTCCAAGCCGGGTGGTGCTGACGCTCGCTTTTGATTCCGACCCTCGGGGAGGCAGAGGCAGCCCTGTCTCTGTGAGCTCAAGGGCGTCTGGTTTACAGAGCCCGCTTCTTGACTGGCTCTGCCCTCGGCTCTGCTGTATACTCCTTATCTGCTTTTACTTTCTCACGTGTTGAAATAAACTTTGATTGCTTACTCTGAAAACAACCTCACAAAACCCAACCCAAACCAAACAACACTCAAACAAAATGAAACCCTACTGCCTTCAGCACCAATACACTTACCTCTAGTAGGGAACTCCGAAAGGGGGGAGAAACAGCCGATTTTGGCTGGAGAGATGGCTTAAAGTTTAAGAACACTCTCTGCTCTTTCGGAGGACCTACGTTTGACTCCCAGCATCCACGTGGTACTTCACGCGCTGGATCACACAGTCAGCAAAGGACCTCTGCCAGGAGTGAGCATGCGTGCCTAGGACACCCAGTTACTTGGGAGCCTCTCTAACTTTGAGCATTGGGAAAACAGAAATCGCCGATAAACGATAGTACATTCCAGAAGAGCAACTTCACCTGGAACTCCAGTTCCAGAGGCGTCTGTGCCCTCTTCTGGCCTCCATGGGTCCCAGACACACATGTGGTGCACACACAAAATCCCAGCAAAATACTCCTACACATAAAATAAAAAATCTGAAAAATGAAAGGAGCGATGAAGGGAAACCAAACCAGTGCATTAGGCAAGGCTGCATCATGTGTTTGAGATAACTAAAGCCATCTTCCTTTTTAAAGCTCGTTAGCAAATTTGATCACTATGACGATCTGTGTTACCCTGTCTCCAAACCACTGCTTCCACTGTGCTCCTTCTGAAGGTCTATAGGGAAATCTGTCTCTCTTCCCTCCTCCCGCTCCTCCGCTTTGTACTTAGTGTTAGATTATGGACCTGTCCTCTTAAGGAGCTGGCCAGATCTCTCCTGCAGGTCCCTCCTTGGGACAGAGAGTTAAGCAAGTCGTCGTCCTGTGCTATTTGTTGGTTTGTTTTAATTTATTTTATTTTCCAGTGTGTGTGTGTGTGTGTGTGTGTGTGTGTGTGTGTGTGTGTGTGTGTGTTCATGTAGTGTGCATGCAAGTGCAAATGCCACCAGCAGAGACTAGAGGTGTCAGATCCCTGCTCCAGGGCTTAACCCCCTCCCCCCATGTTGGGAATCGAACCGGGGTCTTCTAGAAGAGTAGCAAGTGCTCTTAACTGCTTAGTCATCCCCGCAGCCCTAAGCTTGGGTTTTTACAACTCCTAATATATGGTCCTGCCCATTAAAGACTCCTCCATCTTCCTTGTCACATAGGCTATCCTTGGTGTGAAACGTCTTGCTCCCCCAGAAGTGATATAAAAATCAAATGTTTCCTTTGTTCTGGGGATTTCTGGAAAGGATACCTTCTCTGGGATGCGCCCTCGGCCCCCGGCCCTCCATCCCCTTCAGTTATGATGGCTGTCTCTTTTATGCTTCCTTTAAGCTGTCTTAATAAAGCTCCAGGTTTTAAGGGGAAGGCTCTTCTGTCCTTTATTTGTTACCCTGTTTCCACACCTTGTACTTTCCTTCCTAATGCTGTCCCACCTCTGCACCTGTCCTGAAACCATGGGCCAGCCCCCTTCTCCTAATAAAGCAAATTCCTGAAGGGTAATTATGTGTCAACTCTTTTCCCTAACCAACCAGTCAGCTGTGCTACTCCCCACCCACCAACACTGAGGATTGAATTCAGACCCTGGAGGCTAGTATATCTACAGCCTCAGCTTGGCCTCTTTACTTTTCCAGCCTCTCAGAAGTAGTGGCATCACCAAGATGATGACTGTTATCACCTGCTCAAACCTTTGCCTTTTCTTGTTTTGATCGATATCCTTGTTTAATTCACTCTCCACCCCCACTTTCTGCTGGGGACTGAACTCGGGGCCTTACTCGGGGAACCACGGAGCTGTACCTCTAGTGCTATCTACCGTTTGATGCTGTCTTCCCTCCGTCCTTTTTATGGCTCCCTGCGATTATGATTGTCTGTCCAGATAATCCAGAATGCTCTCCCACCTGGTGTCCTTAATCCGATCATATCAGCAAGGTCTGTTTTGCCACCAAAGGTCAAAGGTTCACAACTTCCAGAGGTTAAGATGTGGGCATTTTTGGAGAGCCATTATTCTGCTTTACCACGTTGGATTTCTCTTGGCTTTATATTTAGTGATGCGACTTTGATGGGTTAAAACTAGCTATGTTGAGAGTGTTTAAACACACACTAAGAAAAAAAAAATCCAGGAAAACTAGAAACCCAAAAAACCTAAAAATATGCCACAAATCAGGGTTTATTCTCCCCGCTGTTAAACCTTTCTTGCATACATATCTCTAGTTACAGTGGCAGGCTTATTAGCAAACGAAGGGAATTGTAAATGGATGTGCTGGCTAACACCTACAATTCCAACACTTGGGAAGCCTGGCCAGGGGACCGCCTTGAGTTCCAGCCAGGAGCTATATAGTAAGTATGAAATTAGTCTAGGCTACATAGTGAGACCTTGTCTCAAGAAAAGTGAATGGAAAAATATGAGAATATTATATAGGATAGGCCACCAAGCTCTTCAATATCGGGAGAAAGAAGATTCAGGGCTGAGGAGCTGCTTTAATGGGTAAAGTTCCAGACTCCTTAGCACTCGGGTAAAAGCTGGACACAGTGTTGTGTGTCTGTAATCCCACAGCTGGATATAGGAAGGTTTCAGGGCTTACTGGTCAGCCAGCCTAGCTGAAATGGCTAACTCCAGGTTCAGTGGGGGACCCAGTTTCAAAACATAAGGTGCAAGAGTTGGGGAGGTGACCCAGCAGTTGAGAGCACTTGAACACCAATAGTCTTGCAGAATACTGGAATTTGATTTCCAGCACCCACATGGCAGGGGTCCAGTGCCCTCTTCTGGCACCTGGCACGGAGGCAGTTTACCCACACGTATGCGGGCAAAATACACATACACATACAATAGACCAAAGTAATTAATCGAGAGGTAAATAATAAAATGGAGAGTAATTCATGACCCCCACCCCCCCCCCCCACACCCACACACACACACACCCACACACACCCACACACACACACACACACGAGAGAGAGAGAGGGGGGGGGCAGACAGACAGACGGAAGGAAGGAGAGGAACGGATAAAAACTGAAAAATCGTTCTGATCCATATATACAAAAAAAAAAAAAAAAAGCACAGCTATTGTTCCAACTGAAAGCTTTGTAGAGCAAGTTCTCCTTGATGCACATGAACATGAGAGCTACATGCTACCCCAGGACTGGGGCTTTTAAGATTTTGAGCCTTCTTCCTGTCTTCATTGCTATGGCCCCAGTGAACTGACGTGTTCACTGAAGATGAAGAAAATGCAGACTGAAGTTCTAAATGCAGAGTACATACACTAAAAAGCTACCAACAGGAAGGGATCAGCAAAGGTAGGTTCTTGATATCTATTTATTTACACATTATACCTGATTCTCTTCTCCTTTCCTTCCCCTTCCCACTCCGATATAACAGAGGTGGCATATTGTAGTGACTAACTGTGAAGTTAAATCCGTAGACAGTTGTTTTAGTCAGTGTTCTATTGCTGTGAAGAGACACCGTGACCATGGCAACACTTTTGCTTGCTTGCTCGTTTGTTTGTTTGTTTGTTTTTTGAGACAGGGTTTCCCTGTGTAGCCTTGGCTGTCTTAGAACTCGCTCTGTAGACCAGGCAGTCCTCAAACTCCGAGATCCACCTGCCTGCCTCCCAAGTGCTGGAATTAAAGGTGTGCCCCCGTACCCCACCCCCACTGCCTGGCCTCGGCAATTTTTGTATAGGAAAACATTTAATTGGGGCTGGCTTACAGTTCAGAGGTTTAGTCCACTATCACCATGGAGGGAAGCATGGCAGCCTGCAGGCAGACATGGTGCTGGAGAGGAGCTGAAAGTTCTACATTTGGATCTGTGGGTAGCAGGAAGAGACAGTGACACACTGGCCAGGCTTGAACATTTGAGACCTGAGAGCCCAACAAGATTACACGGAGCCAACCTTCCCAACAGTACCAGTCCCCGTGAGCTTATGGGGTCATTTTTTATTCAAACTACCACAGCGACAGAGCGCAGAGGTGAAGTCATTATGGAACTGAAGGAAGCATGAATGTTATCTGGTGATCCTGGACTCCTTGCTAGTTGAAAGGATTCCATTTTCAGGGTAGAAAGTGGATGTGGTGCTTACTCTTTAGGTTATAAAAGAATTGTTTGAGGGATTGTTTTAGCTTTTGAAGGGCAAGAATAGAGAGAACGATATCTGTTGAGATTGAGCACCCAAAACGGTTAGGCATAGTGTATGTCTGTCTTTCTCTCTGGACAGTTGCCATCAGCACCACCTTCATATGCTTGGGCAATGTGTGTCACCATCTCAGGCAATGTGTGTCACCGTCACAGACTGCTTGCCTGAAACAGCTTGACAGAACAACAATTCATTTTAGCTCACAGTTTCAGAGGGATCTCAGCCCCTCAGAGAGAAAGGGACAGGAGCATGTTGTGGCCACCGCAGAGTAGGGAGCATGTAGCAGAGCTGCTCACATGACAGCCACCCAGGAAACAGAGGAGGCAAATTAGAATCCCGAGTGAGCATAATGTTGAAAGGCCAAACCTCTGGTCACCTATTTCCACCAGTCACGACCCACTTCTGAAAGGCTCCACAGCCTTCAAAATAGTGCCACGAATGGGGACCAAGCATGCTCAAAGCATGTACCTTTTGGGGTCACGTTCCAGATTTAAATGATAGCAGGCATTATCCCACATGTGGGAGAGAGCACTTTCTACTACCAAAGCTAACAATGCTTACTGTTAATTTCCTAGTGTATTAGGCCCAACCAGTCCCATTTTCTTCCTTTCTTTCTTTCTTTCTTTCTTTCTTTCTTTCTTTCTTTCTTTCTTTCTTTCTTTTTTTTATTAACTTGAGTATTTCTTATGTACATTTCGAGTGTTATTCCCTTTCCCGGTTTCCGGGCAAACATCCCCTTCCCTCCCCCCCTTCCTTATGGGTGTTCCCCTCTCCACCCTCCCCCCATTGCCGCCCTCCCCCCGACAGTCTAGTTCACTGGGGGTTCAGTCTTAGCAGGACCCAGGGCTTCCCCTTCCACTGGTGCTCTTACTAGGCTATTCATTGCTACCTATGAGGTCAGAGTCCAGGGTCAGTCCATGTATAGTCTTTGGGTAGTGGCTTAGTCCCTGGAAGTTCTGGTTGCTTGGCACCATTTTCTTTTAAAATTAATTTACGTGTATCTATGTGTGCCTGTTTTTCTGTAAGTACACCACATGTGCAGGTGCCCGTGAAAGCCAGAAGAGGATGTTGGGTCCCCTGGAACTAATTATAGGTGGCTGTGACACCTGGTGTGGGTGCTTGGAACCAAACCCAGGTCCTCTGCAAGAACCAGCAAGCACCTTTAACCACTGAGCCATCCCTTTAGTCCTTCCCTTTTCTCTTTAAAAAGTTAATTATAATTCCTGTTATTATAGTGGTGTATTTATTGGGGGTTGGAGGGACATAGCGCATGCCACAGTCTATGTGTGGAGGTCAGAAGAGTTTTGTGGAGTCAGTTCTCTCCTTCCTCCTTACATAGGGTCTAGATATCAAACTCACATAGAGCACCAGCCTTCTGTAGCAAGTACATTTACTCCCTGAACCATCTCTCTGAATTCCCGAAGACAAGTGAATTCATCTTTTTTTTTTTTCCGGGGCTAGGGATCGAACCCAGGACCTTGCGCTTCCTAGGCAAGCGCTCTACCACTGAGCCAAATCCTCAACCCCCGACAAGTGAATTCAAATGATTTCTTTTTTCCAGGCAAAATGTCATGCATCTCACGTTGGCATGGGACTCATTTGGTAGCCCAAGATGACCTTGAATGTCTGATTCTCCTGCCCCCACCTCTCTTATGTGAAGATTATAGTATGTGTCACTACATCTGGCTTAGGTAGTACTGAGAATCAGTACTTATGAGTACAGGGCTTCAGACTTGTTAGGCAAGTTAATCAACTGGGTTATATCTCTAGCCTGACACATTAAGGGAGAAAAGCCAATATAGAATTTGTGAGTGTGTTGGTTGATCTTATGTCACCTTGTACAAACTAGAGTTATCCGATACGAAGGGAAACCTAATTGAGAAAATGCTTCCATAAGACCCAGCCGAAAGGCACTTTCTTAATTAGTTATCAATGGGGAATAGTCCAGCCCACTGTGGGTGGCCTCATCTCTGAGCCGGTGGTCCTGGGTTCTCTAAGAAAGCAGGCTGAGCAAAGCCATGGGAAGCAAGGCAGCCAGTAGCATTCCTTTATGGCCTCTGCATCAGCTCCTGCCTTCAGGTTTCTGTCCTGCTTGACTTCCTGTCCTGACTTCCTTCAATGATGAACAGCAATATGGGATTGTACGCCAAATAAACCTTTTCCTCCCCAGCTTGCTTTTTGGTCTGGTGTTTCATTGCAACTATAGAATCCCCAACAAAGACGGTAGGAAATGAACGTGAAATGAAGCTCAGAAAGGTCCCCCTAAGAGACAGGGAAGTTGATCTCACTTCACTGTGAGATCTAGCTTTGTGACAGGAAGCAGGGTAGGCTTTGTGGGTTCTTGAGAAAACTTCAGCTTTCCAGTTTCAGACACTGCCTCTTCCCTTTCCTCTTTCCTTAAATATGATGAGACAGCTTCGGCTGCAGCACCAAACTTACTGCTGTGAGGGTAAGATAGAAGTCAGGGGGGCATGGAGACACATACCTTTAACCCCAGCACGCAGGAGGCAGAGGCAGGTGGATGAATTCCAGATCAGCTCAGGCTACATAATGAGACTCTGTTACAAAAAAAAGGAGCAGGGGGGTTGGGGATTTGGCTTAGTGGTAGAGCGCTTGCCTAGGAAGCGCAAGGTCCTGGGTTCGGTCCCCAGCCCCGAGGGGGAAAAAAAAAAAAAAGGAGCAGGGATGGGGACCGGCAGTCAGAAGATACTGGCTTTGATTTTGAGCTATTAAAACATTTTTTAAAAAAATGTCATTGCAGTCAGGTTCTCTGTTATTTGTAGGCAAAGGCCTCCAGTTCCGAACTGGTTTACTTTAGTCTCGCTTGTAGTCAAGGAAACGGCCTCTGACCCTGACTCAGAAGACAGCCATGAAGTAAGTAGGGACTGTGGAGACTCTGGTGAGAGAGCAGTGGCAGTTCTGGTGACCCCAGCCAGTGTGCTGACACTTCAGATCTTATTTTGCTCTCTGGTGGCTTTCATCAGGGACACAGACAATGGCGTCTTTGTTTTGAGTAATAACTGTTAACCATTGTTTCCTAAGAGCCAAGTGTTTTTATAAGCTATGTAATTTTTTTTCTTAATTTATATCAACTGTTTCAGTTGGGTATTAATTTTGTTCTTGGAGGTTAACTGAGGATAATTCCAAGATCACACAGTAAGTGGCAGATTTGGGATTCATTTTTGGGTCAGCGTGACCCCAGAGTCAGATCTTTTAACCCATCCTTGCTATTTCTTTTGGCAACTCCTAAATGCGACCTGGAACCCTGATTCAGATGTAGCCTGGGGCCCCTGCCTCAGGAGGGGAAGAAAGAAGACAGTCTCCCAAAGGCCATTGTCTGCCATCAGCCCCTCCTGGCAGAGGATACAGGATCTGCCCGGATGCACGTAGGCTCTGAGCCAGGCTGCACAGATGCACACAGTTCTCTGAGCCAGGCTGCAGGGATCCATGCTGTCCTCCCAGCCAGGCTGGGAAGTGCTCCAGAGGAACTGCCAGAATTCTGTGTCTGAAACCCTGAGAGATAAGGGAGGAGGCTTGGGTAGCACTCCTTGAGACAAAGCGATTCTGCAGATCTAGAATGTGCTGAAACCCAGCCCCTCCTCCCCTCCGAGAGAGAGAGAGAGAGAGAGAGAGAGAGAGAGAGAGAGAGAGAGAGAGAGAGAGAGAAGATAACATATGCAAAGACTGCTGCAACTCCTGCTTACAAACTGATTGCCTACTAAGTCTGTCCTCCTTTTCTCTTACCAGCTACAGTTTGGGGTCTGAAACTCAAAGCCCCCAAACTAAAATCCCATCCCCCTCTCAACTTCCCATCTCCTATACCCCCAAGTCCCAGAACCACCTTCCTAACTTTTTCATTTATTTGAAAATTTCCCATAAACACTTATCAATTCTGTGCCAGAAACACAGGAACTATAGAGAGAAAGAAAGTGATAGGGAGAGAAAGACTTGAAAAGATAATTGCGCCCAGCACTTGGGAGGCAGTGGCAGGTGGCTCTCTCTGAGTTTGAGGCCAGTCTGGTCAACGTAGTGATTTCCAGGTTATCCAGTGCTACACAGTGAGCAAGCAAGCAAGCCACATCCCACTCACTGAGGAGGAAAAGCAGCAACACTGGAAATCTATACCTGCTGTCAGCTCTTCCTGCTACTGTTGCAAAATGCCTCAGACTGGATAGTTTGTAAAGCATATAAATTTATTTCTCACAGTTCTGGAAGTCGGAAGTCCTCAAGGTGTCTGATAAGGTCCTGCTCTGAGTTTCTGAGATAGTTTCTCGTTGCCAAGTTTTTACAGGGTAGAAAAGGTCGGAGGGCAAAGGGCATAGAGCTCTCAAGCTCTTTAAAGGTATCAGTGCTATCTATGCATAAGGGTAGAGTCCTCACAGCCTAATCACCTCTCCTCCTCCCCCTCCTCCTCCTTCTAAGGTTTTATTTACTTAGTTTATGTATGTGAGTACACTATAGCTGTCTTTAGAAGAAGAGGGCATGAGATCTCGTTGCAGATCAGTGGTTGTGAACCACTGTGTGGGTGCTGGGAATTGAAGTCCGTGCTCTTAACTGCTGAGCCAGTCCCTCTTAATCACTTCTTTTTAAAAGTCCCCTCACTTGCTACTGATTAGGGTTGTTTCTATATAAGTTTTAGGGGAACACAGCTGTACCCAGTTGTAGTCCCACAGGACCAGATGTGCTCTAAGTGATCACAGCGTTTGTTTTCCTTCTATCCTCACCATCTTTGTTACCGCCATAAGGATGGTTTCTCTTATCTTGGACCATCTATTTCCATCTTCTCTCTCCTAAATAAAGATGCATTTATGTATTTAAAAAGCATGTGCATGTGTGTATATCTCTGTGTAGGTACGTGCATATGGGTGCACATGCTCTTGGAGGCCAGAGGCATCAAATCCCCCTGGAGCTGGAGTTATGGGCAATTGTGAGTCACCAGACATGGGTGCTGGGAACTGAACTTGGGTCCTCCACAAGAGCAGTACACACACACCTTCTTAACTGCTGAACCATCTCTCCAGTGCCTGTTTTCTTAAAAAATAGATTATCAAATTATTATTACTAGTTGTATCACATACACACAAACAACCCCCTCCCAGAGAGGGAGGGAGGGAGGGAGGGAGGGAGGGAGAGAGAGAGAGAGAGAGAGAGAGAGAGAGAGAGAGAGAGAGATGGCATATGTGGAGGTCAAACAACAACTTTGTGGAATTGGTTCTTTTTTTTTTTTCTTTTTTTCGGAGCTGGGGACCGAACCCAGGGCCTTACGCTTGCTAGGCAAGCGCTCTACCACTGAGCTAAATCCCCAACCCCGGAATTGGTTCTTTCCTTCCAGTTTTATGTAGGTTCCAGAGATAGAACTCAGGTCATTAGGCTTTCCAGCAAGTGCCTTTACTCACTGAGCCGTGGTGCGGGCCCTTGTTCTATATTTTAATGGGTCTTCCTGTCTCTTTGTCTTGCCCACTCAAGTCCATGCTCCGCAGCACATCTCTAAAAGGCAATCTAATAGCTGTTCTGTTACAATCCACCTCTCCTGTGGGGGTAGAGCCCAGCGGCAGAGCATGCGACTGCAGCGACTGCAGCGGGTCTGCTTCTCCTCTTGAGGAGTTCTCCTCTCTGTCCGGCCAATGTCAACGTCTTCTACAGGCACTACCCACCTCATGTTGGCCAAATTCCTATCTCTACTGTTTTACATCCACCTTAGCCCAGGAAATGGTTATTCTGAATCCAAGGCCCTTGCTGAGTGTGTGCTAGATGTGAGACAACTGTAGAGGAAGCAGTGTGCTCTGGGCACAGGACAGTATCCGCAAAGGAAAAATAAAAGCTGGGAGCTGCTGTTTTGTCAGGGCTGTGGAACTGGAATAAGGTAGCATAGTGCTTGGTACATGGGAAAGGCCAAATGTATTTCTTGCAGTATACAGACAAATATGCCCCAGGTAATGTTTTTATTCGGTCTGTAGCTGGAGTCCCATAAATTATCATCCCAGTTTTATAGGTAAGGAGATGGTCTTTAATCTATGTATTATGTATACATGTATGTGGGCATGCATGCCATTTCAGACGTGTGGAGGTCCTTCCACCTTGATGTGTATTACAGGGCTGTTCAGGCTTATGTGGTTCTCACTTTTAACCCAGGAACCATCTCACTGGCTCCTTCTCATCTCCTCTGTCTTTCATTGCTCTTGGATGTCTGAGATTTAGGACGGTAAAACTGAGTAGGGGGAGGGGCTGTCCGTCCTGAGCCGCACACGTACTTAAATTCAACCTTTTGATTTTTTCTTTTTTTTTTGTTTTTTGTTGTTTTGTTCTTTTTTTAAAAAAATGTTTTATTAGCTATATTTCTTTACTTATATTTCAAACGTTATTCCCCTTCCCGATTTCCTGTCCATAAGCCCCCATTCCCTCCCCTCCCCTCCCCCTCCCCCATACGGGTATTCCCCATATACATCCCCCTTATTGCCCTGCCCCCCATATTCCCCCTTTTGTTTGTTTTAAGGCAAATTGTTGCTATGCAGCCCAGGCTGGCCTCAAACTCAGATTCTTCCTACTCCTGCCTTGCAAGAGGTGAGATCATAGGTGTGCACCACAACTATATAATGATTTGATGGTAAGACAGTATTTTTTGGTTAAATGTAGGCATATACTTTTAAATTTTAAACATACTTTATTTATTGACCAGGCATGTTGGTCCATACCTTTAAATCCAGCACTCAGGAAGCAAAGGCAGGCAGATCCCTGTGTTCAAAGCTAGTCTGGTCTTGACTCCAGGCTATCCAAGGGTATGAAAAGTTGTCTCAAAAACTTTATTTGTTGTGTGGGAGATTGAACCTGCATAGACTTTCTGAAGTCTTTTCTCTTTCTATCATGTAGGCTTGGGGAATCAAACTCAAGTTGTCAGGATTTTCAAGTTGTCATCATTTACCCAGTTGAATTATCTTTCCAGCCCAAATGTATTTGTTTGTTTGAGGCAGGGTCTCACTGTATATCCCTAGATAGTCTGGAACTCACTATGTAGACCAGGCTGACCTTGAACTCACAAAGATCTACCTACCTCTGCCTCCCCAGTGCTGGAACTAAAAGTGAACATTACCACAAAATAAACATATTTTTAATGTAAGATTTTTGTGTCATAACTTGGTATGTTGCTATTTCTGTTTTAAACAAACTGGGAGTGATAAATTGGGAGAGACCAGTAAATTGTCCAAAGCGACTTGACCAAAGTCCGGCCAGGAACAGAAGCAACTTACAAAATGTTTTCAGATCAATCTATCACTGGGGTTAATTAGATTCATTGGTCCAAAGCAGTCAAATGTGTGTTCTCTTTAAAGTTTCAACATCTACTTTGTGACCTTAGCAAGTTATTCTGCTTCCTCATTTGAAGCTCCGAGGATGTAATGGTACCTACCACAGAGAGTTGCTATTAGGATTAAATGAAAATGGTTTGAGCGCTCAGCACAAGCCTGGCATGTAGTCAGCGCACAGTAAATGGTAGCTATTATTACATGAACTGTATTTGTTGAATGATTGACTCTGGCATATAACACCTGCATTCAACACGAACAAGGAGCTGTCAGTCATTCAGTCGAAGGGGTAGGAACCATAGCACAGCACTCGCCAATTTTTTTTCTAGAAATAAATCTCTGTGGGAGGATAATGACCGGTTGGTAAGTGTTAAGTCCGGAGGAAACAAAGACACGGTCCCCTGTCTAAGAAGCAGGGAGGCGAAGACTGCCCTGCAGGCTGCGGTTACAGTTCTGAATCGCACACGGGCTCATTAGCAGCCAGCTGGGCATACATAGCCTGGGGCGAGGAAGCCTCAATGGCAAGATTTTTGAGGAATGGGACAGAATCTCCTTTAATTTTGCTCACTTCGTTCTCAGGGACCACACCCTGCTGGATGGGAGGAAGAACACCGAAGCCTGAGGCGGAAGCTTTGCCGCGGCCACGGACCTGACCATCTATGGTCACAAAACGCATAGAGCAAACAGGAAGTAGGGCGCGAGTGGAAGATTTTCTCCACCTTCCCAGCTCTAGCCACGGAATCGAGCGAGGGCGAGCATGCCCAGATGCTCAAAGCCCGGCCTACTCTATTAGCCCCCGCGACCGAGTCCATTGCTTTTCTGTAACCACAGACAGGGAAACCAAGGCTTGCACGCCCAGCGAGAGACGAAGTTTGGCCCCGGTCCCCCGCCACCATCAGACACTGGGTCTCAGAGCCTTCTAGTCTCACTCTTGTTCCCTGAATCTCTTCCGGACTGAGGCTAAAAAAAAAAAAAACAAAACAAAAAAAACCCCAAAAAACAGAAACGGACCGACCCCAGTCACTGAGCACAAACTGACAGGAGAAGTAGCCACTCATCTGTCCTCTTTTGCGGAGGTAAGATTTGGCTAGGAACTCCAGTTTCTTATTGGTCTGGGTTTCGGGGCGTGCCCAACTGCGGACACGCCCCTTCCCCGCCCCTTCCTCCCTCCCCGCTTCCTTGGGGGCGGAACCCTTTTTCAAGTGCTCCTAGGCCAGATTCTCTCTCCGGTGGCGGGGAATGAGGGCGGAGTCACAAGCCGAGCGGCCAAACTTCTTCCTCTCTCTCGGGCTAGCTTTACAGCCGGTGGCTCATTTCCGGTGGGGGTGCCGCGCCCAGTGAGGGCCCGGAAGTGGGTCGCGCGAAGACCGCTGGGCGGTTCTTGCCGGAAGTGGAGAGCGGCTGATCGCAGTCCGGAGGTGAGGCGGAACTCTTAAGGTGAGGGTTGGTGGTTGGTTAAGGATTGGGGTGGTCTTTGGGGCCCACCGGGTCCTGGCCGTTCGTAACGGCCTAGTTAGTTTACGCGCGATTGGGGAGTCCTGCTGAAAGGGTCGGGGTTGGAGCCCTTCGGCCATCCCGGGCTCCTGGGTGCGGTCTCTTGAGGTGAGGCTGGGGTACCACATTGAGCCGGGAAGTCCTGAGGAAGCCACTTTCTTTCCCCTTCATTTCGCAGCTCTGCTTATCAGCCTCCGCGGAGGCCTGATTCCTAAAGGTATCCTAATTGAATGGAACCTGTGAGACCTTAGAATTTCCTTCTGACCAGGTCTTGTTCCCATTGCTTGGATGGGTAACTTGATCTCGGTGAAGAAAAGAATCTGGTTTTAGAGAGAGATTTCCAGACCCAGATCCTTCCCACAGTCATTTCCTTGGAGCCTCTCTAACTTTCGATCTGGGCAGCTGCAGGTTAAAGGCTATCTGGTTTGTAGAATTAAAACAAAAGTTAAAAATTTGGAATGCCTGTTAAATTTAAGGTAGGCTAGTAAGCCCTGCGTTTGCAATCGGCGAGCTCCCCTTACACTTAGACTGCCACTGTTAACTAGAAATCCAAGCTAACTTTATGGGAGGTGCTGGCCACTTCTGGGTCTGAAGTCAGATGATTCAGGTTGGGTCTGGCACAGTTGCCAAGTGCCTGTGGCCATAGGATTGCTGTGTTTATTCTGTGTTGGCAATATGGAAGAATTTCATTGAATACAGTTTTGAAAAGTCTAGTCCTTGTCCCTATCAAGTTAACAGTGGAAGACAGTTCAATAGTTTTAAAGGTGGTGAGGATGCTGAGGAAGGATGCAGCAAGGGAGTCAGGAACCTTTTTGAAAGATCAGGGGCGTGGGGGGGGGTGAGAATACATTAGATAGAGGTTAGTATCAGAACTGTCCGATGAAGCTCTTTGTCTTGCTTTCCCTTGAAGTGAAAATCCAGGGTTAGGACAGCACATTTCATCATTTGCCAAGCATTTATTGGACCTTAGTATGTGTGAAAACGCATGCGATTAGGCACTTAGCCCTTGTGGCTTAGGAATACACTTGTTCTCTTGTGGGGTGTGCAGTATGGGAGGGGCCAACAAGTCAATGGTGGCTGAGTGTGTGCACTGTGCGAGCACAGAGGCACACTTCTAGGCAGAAATGAGGGACTTGAGTGTTTCAAGATTTCCTTAGGCATATGATAAGCCTGAGAAACGAATTTCTAGGCAGAGTACTGTAGATGGAAAGGCATAGAGACCTAGGCGTGTGAAAGACAGTGACTAGTCAGCTTTGTTGCGGTTTCAGTATTACTTGGAGAAGTGGAGAAAATGAGAGGTTGTGGAGTCAAATAGGGAGGCCCTTGGAAACATGCTAATGAATTTGGATTTTAGCCTGGAAGCTATGTGGATACTTTGAAGAGTTTTCCCACTTGGCAGAATGGGAAGGGACCAGATACTGGAGTAGGTCAATAGTTGAAAGCTGTTGCTGTGTCATGGCTTGAGCTAGAGAGGGGCAGTGGAAATGACCGAGAGGGGTCGTGTAAATGACCGAGAGGGGTCGTGTTAGAGCAGTATTAAACTGGAGTCTTGGCCATATGTGGTAGTGTGTGTCTGTAATGTCAGCACCTGGGGTTTGAGGCAGGAGAGTCACGAGCTGAAGCCTGGGGCAAATACGAAGGCTGGAATCCAAGGAACTGGAGGTTGTTATTTACAGGAGTAAAGAAATAGTTGTAGTCTAGAAATTGCTGCTGTTCTGGCCTCAGATACTGATGGTACCATTTAGATAAGGAATATAAAAGGCTCTTTGGAAAGAGAAGTAAAACCATGAAGTGACAAAGAAAAACAAAGTCTGGAGCCTTCTGGGTATCAGTCCCCCTAAGCACAGATGTGAATGTGCTGGTCTAGCCAGGGCAGATTGTAAAGGTGTGGCAGAAGAGGGTTTGACCTGTACTGCTCAGAGGAATAGTCAGGCCTGGAGTTTGGTAGAAACTGGGAGTGGGGTGGGGTGTCTGGCAGGTTGTCAGGGGCTTTGGATGTTTTCATCTGAATGTGTTTGGATTTTATCTTGTAGTTGTCAGTTTACCCATCGAGTTGCTGTAGCCCAGCATGTAAAGCTCTCTGTGGGTACTTCCTACATTGCAGAAATACTCCGTAGGTCAACTGAGCATATTAATGGTGCAGAGAAGTTTAATAAAATTGGTGGCAGTGAAAGCACTTTAAAGTATAACTTAAGTCTGCAGACCAAGTGGTAGGTAGGGACAGGAGACTTCTCGAGTGCAGCTGGCTCTGAGGAGGCATTGTTGGTGCAGTGTTTCCATCCTGAGGGGGGATTTTTTTCAACGTTCAATGCATGATAATGCATGAGTTTTGTTGTTTTTTTTTTTTTTTTAAACTGGAGACTGGTTTAAAAGAATGACTTCATTTTGGTTTTCTGTGAAACTATAAGTACAAGGTTCATTTTGCTTAAAAAAGCAAATACAAAGCCTTATTGGAAGTAAAACCCTTTGGCTTGAAATTTAACGCTGAGATTTGAAACCTGAGGACTATACATTGTGTCTTACCAAGGGTTGTGATTATTTCTTTAAATATCATCATCAGTTTACCTGTCATTAACCTGTCTTCTGAACCTAACTCTCCAGCTCTGTACCATAGTGAATCTTTTAAAGTTCTTGAAAAATTTTTTTGCACCTTTTGTCCATTATTCTCACAGACTTCATAGTCCCAAAGAACCAAGTCTAAATTTCTTTTCCAGCTTACCAGCCTCTACAATTAGACTTTGACGTGTTGTGCTTCGTTGTGTTGTATTTTACTTTGTTCTAGAAGTGTTCGCTATTCAACCCAGAGCTTTGTGCTTGCCTGTCTACCAATGAGCTGTGGCACAGTCCCACTCAGACACTTGCCTAAATTAATTTTCAGACTTGACTTTCTAATTTAGATTAGCATTTTATGTGAGTCATTTGTTCTCCCCTTATGCTTCTTATATTAGACCAGCTTTTTTCCCCCCCAGCTTTGGCACAGTTGACATTCGGGGCTGTCCTGTAAGATGCTTGGCGGCATCCCTGGCCTCTATCCATTGGATGCTGGTATCACTTCCTCAGTCGTGATAGCCAAAAACGTCTTGAGACATTGCTAAATGTTTCCTGGAGGAAAGAATTTTTCCCGGTGGAGAACTGCTTAAGAAAACTTTGTAGGTGGGCTGGGGCAATGGCTTATAATATAAAGACCCCTGCTGCTAACCACAGCCCTTGAGTTCTCTCCTTGGGACTCACATGGTGGAAGGAGAGATCTGACTCCTGCAAGTTGTCCTCTGACCTCTGCCCACGCCCTGTAGCATGTAGGCATCCACACACAATAAACAAGAGTAATAGAAAACATAGCTGTGTTCCTACAGGGTCTTATTTCCTCAGCTAATGCCTCTGCGGAGTCTCTGAGCTGCATTCAGCACAGCGTATGGCACATTATAAGCATCATACTCTTGATGGATAAATCATTTGTTTTCATTAAGATACTGGGAAGTTATTGTGCTTTCAAGGAAGTCCTCACCACCCTCCTAAGACCCCTGTTTCACTTACTTAGTTTTTTTAACACTCACTTTTTATTTTATGTGTATTTGTGTCCCAAGTGTATGTATATACACCATGTTCATGTTGGTTATCATGGAGGCCAGAAGAAGAAACTGGAGTTACAAATGGCTGTAACTGCCTGGTATGGGACTGGGACCCTCAGGGTCTTTTCTGAAAGCAGCTGCCCATAACCACTGAGTTGGGGCCCCGGTGGCCTGGCTTGCAGTCCTTTAATAGAGAAAGGCCGGTGATTGGCTGCAGGTTTGTGTTGGTTACCTGGCAGGCTAGCAGAGTTGCCTCTCCCTGATGGTATGGATACGTAGACTCCGCTTTGGTCATGTTCGGATTGCTAGCAGTTAGCTCGCTTGGGTTTAGCGGATGGGGATCGCAGAGTTGATAGTCTTGTAGTTTCTTCCTTTAAATTAACATAACTTTTTCACCATAAAACTTTCTTCTTGATATACCGTTATGTAAACCCAATTAAAAAAAAGTCAAAGCTCTAAAAATATTCCTCTGCTACAGTGCAGCTTTGTCTGCCTTCTATTACCAGACATGTGCCAAACTTTTCCATTTGGCTGGAAAATGGCTGAAATGTTTAATGGAAGGAATAAACAGCCTTGCTATTTTTGTTTGAGGTTTTTTTTGGGGGGGGGAGAGTGTTTTTAGCTCTTTTCTTCCTCCAGAGGCCATTACAACTTCTATATTTAAATTAATTATAGACTTAGAATCACAGATCTTTTCATATCTATAGCTGTAGCTGAATCATGGCTAAGGATGGATATCATCTTTGGAAATATCTTTATGTTTGTGAGTTGGAAAGGCTGTTCTATTAAAGCACCCACCCAGGCCGAAATCAGCAGTGCAGTTGTTCGCTACTCAATATAGACACAGGGAAGTAAGAAGGGCCTGCTGTTCATCGTACTCTTTTCAGTCTAAGGGAGAGAGGATTCATAGCCACACAGTTATCTGTTAGCCCCAAACCATTGAAACAGCTAGTTCCCAAGTCTGACTTCAGCTTAGGCCATATTACTCCTCTCACCTCACACGCCACGCCTGGAGTCTCAGATAGAGGGCCGCAGCAGGAGGGAATAGGAGACCAGCCCTGATATTGACTTGGATTCCTCCCCTCCCTAGAAGATAGGCCTTTCTTTTCTCTTTTAATCTAATCCTCAGGTGGCAGTGACTTGGGCACTAAATGTCATTGGTTTCATCAGTGAAACCAAAATCTTCGGGAAGAAGAGTGGCTCCTGATCCGGGTTAGATTTAGATGACATCTTTACAGAGTTGATTCTTTGGTTTCTGGGTTAAGCCAGCTGTCTTAGAATTTCTGTTGTTGCAACGAACACCGTGACCAAAAAGCAGGTGGGGAGGAAAGGGTTTATTTGGCTTACACTTCCACAACACTGTTCATCATTGAAGGAGGTCAGGACAGGAACAGGGCAGGAGCTTAGACAGAAGTGAGGAGGAGTGCTGTTTACTGGCTGGCTTCCCACGCCTTGTACAGTCCCCTTCTTATCCAACCCAGGACTACTTGCCCAGGGATGGCACTGTCACAAATGGCCTGGGCTTCCCCCATTGATCACTAATTAAGATGCCTTACAGCTGGATCTTACGGAGGCATTTTTCTCTTTAGGGTCTCCTTTCTCTCTGATAGCTCTAGCTTGTGTCCAGTTGATAAAAACCGACCAGAACATCAGTCTGCATGTAGGCATTTCCTATTAGCATGTCCAGAACCTAGCACTAAGAACTTCTATGTATCATTAGGGTAGAACTAACTAATGCATTATAGCGCTGTGCTGGCTCGAAAGAGACAACCCAGGAGCTAGTGGTCTCCCTCATTCCCCAGTCTTTTTTTGAAATAGGATTTCAGTATGTAGACCAGCGGCCTCTGCTTCCTGGGTACTGGATTAAAGACTTTCTTTATTTCTTAAACACTATACTTCTATGTCAATGTTAAGCAAAAAAGGGTAATTTGCTGAAAACTCGGTTATGTACTAGCTATTGTAAATCTTATTTTCAAAATTTTTTCCCTCCTTAGACCATTTAGCTGTTCCCCAAAACCAGGAGCCCCAGGTACATTGACTGTAGATGGGTAGATAGGTAACACTGCACTGAACATCTTCGTGTTATCCCTTTCAGTACATTGTAACAGTTTACTTTCTTAGGATGAAATCTCAACAGGCTTAAAAGACAAGACCAAGAAAGCATTTTTTTTTTTCTTTCTTCTTTCTCTCTCATTTTTTGTTTAGGTTTTGTTTTGTTTTTGTTTTTGGGACAGGGTTTCTTTGCGTAGCCCTGGCTGTCCTAGATTTCATTCTGTAGGCCATGCTGGTCTTGAACTCAGAGACTTACCTGCCTCTGCCTCCCGAGTGCTGGAATTAAAGGTGTGCACCACCACTGCCAGGACAAGAGAAGAATTTTAAGGGCAGTTGGCTTATTAAGAATATAGGCTGACTTGGACAGTTGTTTTCATTTCCGTTTTATATGAACTGATGACTTAGACCTCCCATGGGATAAAGTAGAAACCATTTCTCACTATTGGTTTAATGACCTCTTGAGTTGTGAGCAGAGCTGCTGTGGTGACCCAGCCCGTGGCCTTCTGCATGAGTTAATGAATAGTAAGAAGTTGTTGGGATGAAGAGATCCAGAGGTCCCTAGCTGCTTACGTAGCTCAGTGGTTCAGTGTCTGCAGTGCGCACGAGGCCAGGCTCTGGGCTCTGTCTCTAGTACCACAGAATACAGAATGATGCACACGAAGCAGTTTTGGCAAGCCACTTCTAGTTTTTCTTGGTTTCAGACTTTAAGAGAAATTGCTGGGGAATCAGGCTCATAGTTTCCTTCTACACTGCATGGTGATGTCATGAGCTTTTCTTGCCAGTGACTTGTAAACATTATCTCCAGTCTTGATCCTTTCCCAGGCTCTCTGTCTAAATACCTATTGGGCATTTTTATTTAGAATCTTCATTTTTCTCTTCAGACTCTGTACATCCGAAGCAGACATCCTTTTTTTTTCTTTTCTTCTGTAACTAGAACCTGCTACTGCCTTAACGTCATCATTCTCGTAAGGGCCCCATACTTGTAACTCTAGACTTGCCCTCCTCTCCCTTCTGAATGCTGTAGTGCTTTCAGTCAGGACCACACAGTTGCCCTTGTTCTGTCTGCTTCACACTCGTGTGTGCCCTCCGAGGGCAGAGCTGAGAGCAGTGGGTGGAAGTTGCAGGGAGGCAAGTTTGCCTCCATATAAGGAATACTTTGAGCTGTCTGAGTAGAGTGGGCTGTCTCGGAAGGCTAGGGTTCTCTGTCCCTGAAGGTGCTCGATCACAGGCTGCCCAGCTAATTGCTAAGAATGTTGAAGGGACTACTGTGGCACCGAACGGAGTTTTTGTAAGGTGATTTCTCCAGTTACTTTTAATCCTGAGAAGCTGGTTCTATGGAAGGTAGCTCTGCCCCTCCCCTTTTGGGCAGGGAAACTATTTCATCTTTAAAGAAATATCCCGGCACTTAATTCAGGTGCCAGGTCCTCAGTTGCTTAAAAGGGGATTGATTGTAGGCTCTTTGATGGTTTTCAGGTGCCAATTATTGTAGGTTTTTTGTCTTTTATTTGAAATGTCATTTTGTTGAGTTGGGCATGATAGATAGCCTGTCTTTAATCCCAGCACTCCAGGCAGAAGCAAGCAGATCTCCATAAATTTGAGGCCAGCAGGTGTACACAGTGAATTAATTCTGTGCCAACCAGTGCTATTCAGTAAGTCCCTGCTCCACCAGCCCCCAGAGTCTTCAGTAGCCTTCGTCTTTCCCTGAGCATTTTGGAGCAGCTAGATAGGTGAGCAGCCTTACAGACCCTGATATTTCCCTTTCACTCAAATCCTATTCTGTTTACCAGATCATACTTGTTAATGCTTTGCTTCCTTTGTTCTGATCCCATCGCTCATTCCCATCATTATAGCAAACCAGCGTGACACTGGCTGCCTTTTCTAGGATATCTGACCCAGCTTGCCTGCTTAGCCAGCCTTATTTCCACACTGTATGCATTCTTGACTTTTTTTTTTTTAAAACATAGTCTATTTCTCTTAATTTTATTATTTTTGAGAAAAGGCCTTACTCTGTAGCCCTTGCTGGCCTGGAACTCACTATGTAGACCAGGCTACTTCAAACTCACATAGATCCCACACACAAAAAAATTTATGTGTTTGTGTGTGTGGGGGCTTGTAAGTAGGCTTGGAAAAATGGCTCAGTTTATTCCCCCTACACAGCACACACACACTCACTCTCACTCTCACTCTCTCTCTCTCTCTCTCTCTCTCTCTATTTATTTATTTATTTATTTATTTATTTATTTATTTATTTATTTATTGAGACAGGGTTTCTCTGTGTAGCCCTGGCTCTTTGGGAACTCACTCTGTAGACCAGGTTGGCCTTGAACTCAGAGATCTACCTGCCTCTGCCTCTGCCTTCCAAGTGCTGAGATCAAAGACTTTATAGTGTTTTCTTTATAGTGTTTATAGTGTTTCTGTATAGTATTTCTAGACAAGGATGGGTTGCTGGAATTGGTTCTCTTCCTGCCTTGTGGGTCCTGGGTATTGAACTCAGGTTGTCAGGCTTGGTGGCGTGTACTTTTACCTTCTGTGCCATCTTGCCTGCCCTAAAATGATATATTCAAATAAGCAAAACTATTTTCCTGTGTTACTTAGTTTCAAGATACTACACAGTAATTTGTGCCTAAGAAGGCAGCATTTACTTTTAGGTGAACATTATTTGTAAGATTTTATAAAAACAAGCAGAAAATTTTAAGAAGGAAGAAGAAATTTTTCCCACAGAGTTGACAGAAAGGAGAGAGGCCAGGTCCGTTTTAGATGTTGGTGGATTAGGGTCCCACTCATATTTGTTCGTCTGTCCAAAGGTCCACTGTAACCTACTGTAGTTTTACCCCTGTTAATTTTCTAATGTTGGACTTACAAGGACAAGGCATGATCCCTGCCCTAGGGTGGCAAATTGCCTGTTGGTTCTTTCTTTTACATTTATCCATCCATCCATCCATCCATCCATCCATCCATCCATCCATCCATCCATCCATCTCTCTACTGATCTGCCGATCTATTGTGTATGTTTATCCATCTGTTCATCCATCTGTCCGTGTCCCTGTACATCTGTGCAGAAGCATGGAGGTGAAAGGACAACTTGCAGGAGTTTTTCCCCTTGCAGGAGGGTTCCTGGGGTCTAACTTGGGCCTTATGCTTAGCAGGTACCCTTGTATGATGAGCTAGCTCACCCAGCCCTGTTTGTTGGTTATGAGTGATTCTGAGCCTCTGTGGTGGTAGAGATAAGTGCGCGGTATCATGGAAGTATGTGAATGGAAGTGCTTTTGAGGTAGGCAATCTCTTACCTGAGACTCAAAGGACAGTAAGAGTTCCTGAGATGGGGCAAAGTGTAACCATGCAGGGTGATTAGTTTAATACGTGAAAGAAGACATGGCTTTTTATGGAAGTACAAGTAAGTTGGTTGCTGACGTGGTTAAGATAGGTGGGGTAGGAGGTCAGACCAAGTGACTGTAAGTGATAACACAGGGCCAGATCATGGAAAGGCTATTTGGACTTTATCCTGAATGCTTTGGGGAATACTGAATGGTATTAAATCAAAACATGGTAATGTCGTGGGCCAGGGCAATAACACAGTAAGGGGAAGCTCATGCTGTACAAACCTATTGACTTGAGTTTGATTCCGGAACCCATGTTGGAAAAATAACCCAGGTGGATGTTGGGGCGTGTATAATCCACAAATTCTTCTAGCAAGATGGGAGGCAGAGACAGAATCAACCAAGGATCACATACACAGTGCAACCTCAAGAAACACCGAGAGACCCTGCCCCAAAACAAGGCAGAAGGAGAGACTCAAACCTGAAAAGTTGTTCTCGGCGCCTTCCCTCTACCCCCCATATCCACACACATCTACACAAGATTTAAAAAAAAAAAACCAAAACATCCTAATTATATTTGCATTTGACGTGGCTGAAGAAAGGATATATTGCTGAATTTAGGGGAGACTACCTAGGAACTTAAAGGCAGTAACAAAGCCAAAGTCTAAGTGATTTTCTCCCCCACCCCCGTGGGTTTTTTTTTTTTTTTTTTTTTGTTAAGGTCATGATGAAGGCAAGGGACATCTATTCTTGAGGTGTGCAGAGTAAAGCCTGTAGATGTGTTTATTTAAGACAGTGAGTGTTTCATGTGCATTTGGGAGGTGTAGACAGGAGAAGCAGGAGTTTTGAGGCCTTCCTGTCCCGTTTCTACAAAACAAACAAAACAGCACAACAGAAAGACCACTCTAGTTCACTGTATTATGGCCAACAGTTTCCAGGTTATTATTTTGGGCAATTTTGTGACTGCCAGCAGTGCCGGACCACTGAGACAGTGTGGAGAGGGCTTGGGAGAGCCATACTGGGGAAGGTGAGGAATTGCATTTCAGTTTGAGGTATGTTTGGGACAGCCAGGTTTAGATGGAAGCTGGATCTAGGATTCTGAACCCCAGAAGAATGGCTTGACTTGAATATGCTGCTCTACGTCTTTAATAGATAGGTGCTTGCACTACCCAAAGACTATGCGTGGACTGACCCTGGACTCTGATCTCATAGGTAGCAATGAATATCCTAGTAAGATCATCAGTGTAAGGGGAAGCCCTGGGTCCTGCTAAGACTGAACCCCCAGTGAATGTGATTGTTGTGGGGAGGGCAGTAATGGGGGGAGGATGGAGAGGGGAACACCCATATAGAAGGGGAGGGGGAGGGGCTAGGGGGGATCTTGGCCCGGAAACCGGAAAAGGGAATAACACTCGAAATGTAAATAAAAAAATACTCAAGTTAATTAATAAAAAAAAAAAAATAGATAGGTGCTTGCAAGCAGGTTGGATGTGTTTCTATAGTAACGGCAGTTGAGGGCTGGGGAGAGGTGGACCTGATCCGTCTGAGAGAGTGTGTAGGGTAGGAAGAGGTGTGTCTTGCTAGAAGTGGTGGCTTACACTTGTAACCTGAGCGCCTGGGAGGAAAGAGGCAGGTCACTTGGTTTGTCTTTTGGTCCCTTTGCTTTTGGGCATTCTTTCTCACAATCTATCAAGTCACACTCTAGTCCCACAAAACAAAGCTACCCCAAGGCCCTGGTTACTGCTCTATATTTGGTTAGTGGTAGGAGGAGATTAGCTATAAATGGTAGTTTTATAACCAGGAAAGGTGGTTCATACCTGTATTTTTAGCATGTGGGAGGTAGAAACAGGAAGATTTGGAGTTCATCATCTTGTGCAACTTGGAAGTTAGAGGAAGATTTACTTTTTAAAATTATGTGTATTTGTGTATCTACATGTAAATATAAGTGTTCCCAGAGGCCAGAGTCATTATATCCCCTGAAGTTGGAATTCTAGGTGGTTGTGAATTCGCTGAAGTGGGTGCTAGGAACAGAACTTGGGTCCTCTGAGAGGAAAACACACTTTTTTTTTTTAAACCACTGATCCATCTTTTCAGCCCCTAAAACTATTATTATTATTAAACCTTGTAAATTAGATGTCAGGGCTGGAGAGATGGAGACCTCTGAGCAGCATATTCAAGTCAGGCCATTCTTCTGGGACTCAGAATCAGATCCAGCGTCCATTTAGACATCTAAACCTGGCTGTCCCAAAGGCACCTCAGACTGAAATGCAATGCCTCTTCCTCCCCAGCTCTGCTCCTAGTGGTTAAGAGCATTGGCTGCACTACCTGAAGACCTGGGTTCAATTTAACCACCCATACGGCAGCTCACAGATGTCTGTAGCTTCAGTTCCAGGAAATCTGATCCCCTCTTCTGGCTTCTGTGGGCCATTCGTATATATAAAATGGACAGACATACTTGTAAGCAAAAACCCACTCATGTAAAGTAAAGTTAAATCTTAAGATAAAATGACATTAGTTTTCACGGCTGTGGTAGCATGTACCGATCTACAGTTTGTATTGCATTTTCCATTACTGTATTTTCTGTGTTAGCACTGGCCTCACTGCCCACCTTATGTGTGACAGAGCATGTTGTATAGCAGAACTGAGTGCTTTGCATGGATGGCAGCTTTGGGATTTAGTTTATTCCCCTAGATTTATAGTGTGGGTTACATGTGAGTCTGCCCTGGCTGGTACCCAGAGTGGATCAAAGAAGCAGTATGATGTTGCTTGGTGGTTCTGCTGCCCCAGGTCCAGGTCTGTTCCCTGTGAGACCCAGAGGTTCCTGCTGCTGCTTCAGTTCAGGAAACAGAAAAGTTGGTTTCTCATGATTATTTTTACTATTTTCCCCCCTCCCGGCACTCGTAAATAACATTTGGTAACAAGGAACTGGATCAGAGAGATAGGACCCGCACATAGAGAAGAATGAACAGAGATTGTATTGTCTGGTGAGCTGCTTATCTCCTGCGCGGGGAGGCTAATGTGGAAGAGTGAGATACTTTGGCATGGTAGCTATCATTTTGGGGAAGATTCTGATTGTCGTGGAGTCACTGAGTCTACTCATCTTCAGTTACTTGAATTACCTAATGCTTTGATGAATCAGAATATAAGTCAAGGCTTTAACTGAAGTTCTACAATCACAGTTACCTTGTCCAGGTGCAGACAGGTAATGTTTCACACTTGGATGTGTAGACCAGGCAACGGTCAGAACGCTTGTTCTCCTGTGGTTTTATAATGTGTATAATGTGTATGATGTGTATAATGTGTACAATGTATATAATGTGGTTTTATAATGTGTATAATGTGTATAGTGTGGTTTTATAATGTTATGGGTCATAAATAAACACTGCACACCTTCTGCCTTCAGCCTAAGCAGCCTGGTAGTCAGTGGTCTAGAAGGACGAGTGAAGTAAGGGGCAAGTTAGATAAGCAGCCTTTTCTCCCCTCTTGGGGCTTACTCTCTAGCGTCTTAAGACAGTGAGTGACGCTGGTTCAGGTAAGGTTCTCTGAAAAGTGTATAGCAAGCTTTCAGTCTGTGGTCTCCTTGGCTGCATATCCAGACCCCACCCGTTCTCTTTTGAGCTTGGCTCAGATGGCAGCTTCATGATACCCTTATCTGATCTCCCAGCTGATGTATTCAGCCCATCTCTGAAACTCTATGCCACTCTATCTGCAGCTTCTGTCACCTTTAGCTTTTTCCCTGTCTGTTTGATGTCTATTAGTATATAAGTTAAACACCCTTTCCCCACCTTCAGTAAGAAGTTAGTGAGGATGGCATTTTTCCTGGTATGTGATGTCCCACTGCAGACAGGAAGTTGGGGGTGGGGTGGAAACCACATTGAACATATAGCTCGGAGGTTTGAATGTTGGCTTCTGTGGTGATTAGTGTGTTACTAGAGGCAAGTCATTAAATATTGCTAAAAATTAAATATCTATCTTTAAGTGTATGGTTATTGATTGAGGGTGTGACTCAGTGGTAGAGCACTTATCTAATATTGATGAAGACTGGGCTAAACCTCTCATCCCCCAAAAGGAGTATAGTTAATTATCCCAAATAGTTGTAGGGCGGTTTAACCTGAGAAAGCATGTGTGGCCTACTTTGTAAATTCTAAACTCCTACATAAATACCTGTTAGTATATACTAAGTCCTCAAGCATTTGAATAAGATTTGCATCAGTGAACACTTTTTCCTGAGTAGTTTTCTTACTTAATAAAGTCTGCATGCTTTTGCAAATGTTCTAGATGACTTTCCCCCTGTATTTTATTACTAAATTATCCTGTTCCACAAAATTGATATCCTCCCCACCTCATGTGGGTATAATATTAAAATAACATCAGACACTTGATCTGTTTCAGCAGGTGGAACATTATGGCTGACATGCAAAATCTTGTAGAAAGATTGGAGAGGGCAGTGGGCCGCCTGGAGGCAGTGTCACATACTTCTGACATGCACTGTGGATATGGAGACAGTCCTTCAAAAGGTAAGCCAGACCCACTTGGGTGCTCTGTGTGATCCTGGCCTAATTTTTCTGTCCTGGTGAACCTTCTTCTTTGGAACTTACCTCCCAGACTAAATGTAGGTAGTTCATCTCCTGTGAACAGATACGGAAGGAAGTGACTTGGTACAGACCTCCCTGTGGTTAAGTAATTTTAACGCAAGAACTTCCTGCTTGTGTGATGTTTCCTGTCCTTTCTTTAGCAGAATGACTCTTGTCATTCTGTCAAATGACAAGTGATACTAGTTTCTTCTTTCTAAGTGATTTGGCCAGTTATCCATTTTGCCTGTACACTAGCCAGACACGGGCTGTTAAGAGATGAAAGGGATCTTAGAGAATCTTCATGTTTATTTCAGTTTATAGATAAGTAACATTAAGCCCAGAGAGTAAGGATGTCACAGATTCAGTTAGTGATGGGGTTAGAGAGAGAGCTCTGTTGCCTGACTCCTGCTCTAGTTTTCTGTGCATTGTTTCTCATTGGCTCTCCACTTGCAAGGAACATCTGTCTGGGGATATGGCTCACTGGGGTTAAGTGCTTGCCGTACATGCTTGAAGACCTGGGTTCAGAGCCACAGAACCCTCTTAACGCTGAACACAGTAGTATGTGTCTGCAATCCCAGTGCTCCTGTGTCAAGTTGGGAGGAAAGGCCATCCTGGAGGCTTGTAGGCCAGTTAGCCAGGTGTGTGCAGTAGTGAACAAGAAGGGGTGCTGTGCCAAGTAGAAGGCAGGAGGACCGATATCTGAAGTTGTCCTCTGTGACCACATAAGTGCCAGTACACATCACTCATGTCTATTTTTTTAGTCCTTCTGGTGCTGACTAGGTCTTCCTATTGTTTGTGTTTGCCTTCCCCAGGAGCAGTTCCATATGTGCAAGCATTTGACTCGCTGCTTGCCAATCCCGTGGCGGAGTACTTGAAGATGAGTAAGGAGATTGGGGGAGATGTGCAGAAACACGTAAGGATGTGGGCCTTTCTTTTCCTTCCTATTTAATGACTGGATGCTTTCTTCACATCTCCTTCACCCTCAGTGTAGGGGCCCCTGGGAGCCTCCTGACTGCTTTTCTTCTACCTTTGTTGGTCCAGAACAGAAATGGGGTCCATTTTTCTAGGCCTCCTGTTTTACTACATACTCTATGTGTTTCTTTTATGACACGGCTTGTTTGGTCATGAAATACAGCTGTGCTCATCTTTGTGGTGGAGAAGGCCCTTGCGGTCTTACTCTAACGTTATGTAACTGAGTGGAGAAAGAGTCACTCTGATGACTTAGCATCCGTCAAACCATGCATGTAGTTATTAGCTGTGCTAACATGGATTACTTTCTCATTTAGCCCTCTGTGAGAATGAAGTAGGCAATGACAGATGCCTGTCCTCCCACTTCCCATCATGCTCTGCCTCCTACACGGTCACCACCACCTGCATCCCACTCTCAGACACTCTGCCACTCTTCTGGGGCCTGGCACCTTTTTGCTGGTGCACTGAATGATCATTTCTAAACAGTAACCGTATTTAGGATTTCTCTAACTGGCCTGCGCCCCTTATACACTAGCTGTTGGCAGGGTTTGAGAGGAGTGAGCTCTGTGGAGCAGTGCTGGGACTTTCCACTGGTGGGGGAATGGTGGTTTTACTTCAGACAATTGTTTAGCATTTGAGAAAGAACTTAAGCAACCTTTAAAAAAAATCCTATGTGTCCGGGTGTTTTCCCTGCACGCATGTCCATATACCAGTTGTGTGCATGGTGCCCAGAGAGGCCAGACGAGGGCATTGAACCCCCTAGAAGCAGAGTTACAGATGATGTGGGTAAGCCATGATGGGTGCTGGGAACTAACTCTGGGTCCCTTGGAAGAACAGCTGGTGCTCTTAACTGTTGAGCTCTCTCCAGCCCCTTGAAAGCATTTTTTTAAAAAACTTATGTCACTTTTATCTCTGAAAGTACAAATCTAGTTGCAATGTGGTAGTTCCTGACTGTCTGCCTAGTCCTGGGAGACTACAGCAGGAGGATGTCACACTTTAAGTTCCTGTCTCAAACATCAAAAAAAAAAAAAAAAAAAAGAGCTAGAGAGATGCCCTTGCAGATGGCTTGAACTCTCTTCCCAGCACCCACTTTAGGCGCCTCACAGCAGTTCCCAGCTCCACTTCACTGGGTCTCACACCCTCTTCTGGCCTGTGTTGGGAACTGCACAGAGACACATGAATAAAAATAAAAGTAAATTTAAGCAAGTTTTCTTGGGACTGGGATGTATTATTACCTCAGAGGTAGAATATTTTTATACCATTTACTGAGCCTTGGATTCTATCCCTAACACCTCAGAAAACAAAGAAACAAACAAACAAACGAACAGATGAATGGACAAAGAACCCAAACAGATAGATCCCAGAGTACTTCACATGAGCTCACTAACCTGCCTCCACCTCAGACGGGTTGTCTTCATTTCCAGTCCTGGCTATTTGTCCTTGACAGTTCCAACAGGAACAGAAGTGAATGTGATTCTGGTACCAGTCCCTGAACTCTGGAATACATGAAGCAGATGTGTGGATGGCGGGTTTGGTATCCAGGGTCTGTGGATGTGGATGTTATACTTACATGTCGAGTGTCATGGACAGCAGATTGTTTTTTCCTGCAGGCGGAGATGGTCCACACAGGCCTGAAGTTGGAGCGAGCTCTCCTGGCTACAGCTTCTCAGTGCCAGCAGCCAGCCGGTGTAAGTTTATTAGGTAGTTTAGTTTGGTCTGGTGCTCATGGCAAACAGAAATTTCCAAGAGGCTGTCACCACATGCCACAGTAATACACAGTAATGTACAGACATAAAAGCAGCCTCAGGTGCCCCTTGGGACTGTGCCGTGGGTAGTTACTGGTCCCCAGTGACTTTTTGTTTTCTGTCATTTTGTCCATTACTTTAGTTGCCCCTGGGACGTTGCTACTTTTGTCAGGAAATGGAGGCAGCTCTGGTGTTTGACGGGCGGCAAGGCTGTGGTGGGGATCCTAAGCCTTTGAAACTGGGTCTCCCTTCATCCTTTACCCTCCCTTTAACTCGACTCTTACTTCAGCATTTTCTGCTACCTGATATGGAAAATTAAGTTAGAGAATCGAGAGCTTTCTCAGAAGGAAAGATTATTAACTTGTCTTAGGCTTTCCTGGTCACAGAGGATGCTAAAACAAGTTTTCCTGCTAAGGCTGAAATAAATAAAACCCTTGATCCTTGTCATGCCTAAGTCTATGAAAACAGTGCAGATAATTTAAATATCTGTCTTGAGTGATGAGAGTGTTTTACCTCAGTCTTTTCTCCAAGTTCATACTTTCCCAGATGAATAAAGCAGCTGAGACATTGCCATGTTTAGAACAAGGTTAGCAAAACCACAGACTGCAGGCCAATCTTATCTTCCACCTGTGTATGGAAATGAGTTTTTTTGGGGGAACAAATATTCACTGATTAGTACTTTAGAGACGTTTTCACACTTCTTGGTAGACTGTGTGCACACAGGACCTGAGAACTGACACAAAAACCAGGTTTTTGAAGGGAGGATCAAAAAATGGGAACGCAGGGCTCATCCATTTCACTAAGTGGCTTTGAATGGCAGCATCACGGTGGCATTTGAATCACCAGCTCTCTACTCAGCATCTGCTGTGTAGCTCAGGGTGCGTTGAGGACAAAGGAGAACTCAGACAAAGCCCTGGCCTTTGAAAAATTAACAGAAGCAGCAGTAGCAGGTTTGGTAGTATACCTTTAATTCTAGCATTTGGGACGTGGGGACAGAAGTCAGGAGGAGTGAAAGTCATCCTCGGCTGCATAAAGGGCAGCCTGGAATGCATGAGACCCTGTCTTACAGAGAGGCAAGGGGAAGGAGAGGCGGGACACACATGGGTCTGGGAGAGTTCGCAGAGTTGTATGGTAAGGTATCAGATTGGTTGTGTTGACGTACGATACAGAAGCTTATGGCAGCTGGGGCATAAAGGCTGCCACATGAGGCTAAAAGCCGAAAGCTCATGAAGCGTTTAGATAAGTGGAAAAGAGAACACAGGGAACACAAAATAAGCCATGTCTTCTCTTAGGGGGTCAGAAAAGAGACAGATGACCTGGATGGAGGGAGGTGCTCTTCTGGTATAGAATGTAGGTCCAAGCACTAAGTCTATCCTGAGGACTTGAAACTTTGTGCAGAGGACCTGCTGTGAGCAGTATCTCAGCCATCTGAGTCAAGGTGGGGTGGATACAAAGTTTACCTTAGTGGCGGGAGTATTCTGGATTCTAGGCTGTGTAGAGTATAGTCTAAAAACTCAAAAGAGTTTGCCTTCAGAGTCAAGAGTTGATCCTCATATGTCGGTTTTTTAGAAATACTTACCACAGTTGTTTCCCATCTCCTAGAATAAACTCTCGGATTTGTTGGCGCCTATCTCGGAGCAGATCCAGGAAGTTATAACCTTCCGGGAGAAGAACCGAGGCAGCAAGTTTTTCAATCATCTATCAGCTGTCAGTGAAAGCATCCAGGCCCTGGGCTGGGTGGCTCTGGTAAGAGGGAAGGGCAGGTGTAAGCAGGGAAGGAGATATGGCTGCAGAGGCTCTCTGTCACTGGCTGCTTCTTCCTCCACAGGCTGCGAAACCCGGCCCCTTTGTGAAAGAGATGAACGATGCTGCCATGTTTTACACAAACCGAGTCCTCAAGGAGTACAGAGATGTGTGAGTCTAGCCAGGGGGCAGGACGAATGCAGCTGTTACCTTCTGGAGTGAGCTGTGTGTTGGTCTTCTCACTTCAAGGCTGTTCCTTGGAAGCTTGGTAGATCCCAGCTGAGAGAAACTGCATTTGCAAGCAGGAAATATTTCTGTTTGCGTTTCTTTTTTTCACTCTGAATGTCAGGCGCTCTTTAGTTTCCTAGTCCTTACCCTCCTAGGTTTAAGGGGTTATACGGGAGGTAACATGGATTAGTGCCCTTTAAGTTACTATTTTAAAATTACTGGTTGGTTGGTTTGTTTATTTATTTATTATTAATGTGTATGGGTTTTTCACATCTGTGTAAATCTATGTATCCTGTGCATGTCTGGTGCCTTCAGAAGCCAGAAGAGAGCTTTGGATCCTGTGGAACTGGAATTACAGATCTTATGAGACATCATGTGGGTGCTAGGAGTTGATGCTGGGTCCATGTAAGAGCAGCCACTGCTCTAAACTACTTAGCCATCTCTCCAGATCGTTACGTTGCTTGTTTGTATCAGATTTTTTCTTCTGTTGCTGTCTCAGTGGTGCTGTGACAAAGGGGTCAGTTGGACTTAACTAGAAAATTACCTTGTAGATTCATGTATTCAAGTAAACTGACAGTGAGGCTGCCTAGCCAACACCAGTATGAAGAAAGGAGTCATTGTTTTCTCACTAACCGCATAACCTGCTAGTGACTTCTCCAGTGCTAATTTTGAACTGGAGTGACTGCAGTTTCTTAGCTCTATAACTATCCAGACATCATCAGTCAGCAGACACTTGTTGAATGTGTATAAGAAAAAAGCCTTCATTTGTGTGAAATGTGTCCCACAACTCCACATACTTTTAAAATTCCTTCTAGATGCCTGGAATTACATATACCCTGTTTGGAACTTACCCTATCATTTTTTTATAAAAGACTTATTTATTATGTACAAGTACAGTGTAGCTTTCTTCAGACACACCAGAAGAGGGCATCAGATCTCATTACAGATGGTTGTGAACCACCATGTGGTTGCTGGGATTTGAACTCAGGACCTCTGGAAGTGCTCTTAACCACTGAGCCATCATCTCTCCAGCCCTCCCGTATCATTCTATAATTCTATCGCTGAAGAAACTAGGTGTTGGGCTAAGTAATTACAGAACCTTCCAGCTAACGTTTAGAAAGAGAAGGATTGTTCTAGACACAATGCAATGTGTCTTTTATAATAAATGCTGATTGTTGCGCACGTGCGCGCACACACACACACACACACACACACACACACACACACACACACCCGTTTTCTTTCTTTTTGGTTTTGTTTGTTTATTTTTATTTTTCGAGACAGGGTTTCTCTGTGTGTAGCCTTGGCTGTCCTGGAACTCGATCTGTAGACCAGGCTGGCTTTGAACTCAGAGTCTCATGAGTGCTGTGATTAAAGGCTTGCACCACCTCTGCCCAGCTGATTGTTTCCTCTGAAAGAAGCACTGTAGTTGGGAGCATAGTTTGACATGTGCACTGCACTCATGGATCCCTTAGTCCCATGGCAATGCTTCACTAATCTTGGCTGTGCTGTGGCTTCCTACAGAAATGTGTTTTTAACAACTTTGCTATTAGGTTCTGCCTATGGTATATTTTGGGGGGAAAAATTGGTCCTAACAAAAACATTGATAAACACTGTTGTCAAAGATGAACATGTAACCCAGTGTCCCTGCTCTGCTAGAGTTTGGTCTAATTAGGGTAAGAGGTAAGGTTTGGTTTTGGTTCTTTTTTTTTTGTTGTTTATTTTTTGTTTGTTTGTTTGCTTGTTTGCTTGTTTGAGCCCTGGTTGTCCTGGAACTTACTCTGTAGACCAGGCTAGCTTTAAACTCAGAGATCCACCTCCTCTATCTGGAAAAAAGGTGTGCACCATTATGGCCAGCTTGCTTTTTTCTTTTAAAAACATCACTGATGAGAGGCTAGAGAGATGGCTGCTCCTGGGGAGGACCCTGCTTTGATTCCTCACACCCACAAACATCTATAACTCCAGTCAGGATCCAACACCCTATCCTGGCCTCCTCGGACATCAGGCAAACATGTGGCATATAGGTATACTTGTAGGCAGGATGCCCATCCACATTAACTAATTAAAAAGATATTATTGATGGTAGGGAAGCTGCCACTGAGCAGAGCCTAGAAATGGCACAGCACGAGGATGCGAGCCAATGGGCAGGCGGGGTTCTGGAGCTGCTGCCATACTCTAAACTTCCTTTAAATTTTCACAGGGATAAAAAGCATGTGGACTGGGTTAGAGCTTACTTGAGTATATGGACAGAACTGCAGGCTTACATCAAGGAGTTCCATACCACTGGCCTGGCCTGGAGCAAGACGGTTAGTGAGTCTTCCTTCTTTCCCTCTTCCTCTCCCCAGGATAGGATCTACTGGCTTCTCACACTTAAGTCACCAAGGCCAGAAAAGGGATGCTGTGGAGATGGTCCAGCAGTTAAGAGCTCTGGCTGATCAGCAGTTCGCAGACCTGGTTTCAATTCTGCCCACAGGGCAGCTCACAATTGTCTATAATTCCAACACCCTCTTCTGTCCTCAACTACCAGGAGCACATGTGGAACACAGACATGCATGTAGGCAAAACACTCCTAGACATTAAAATAAAAGAGTAAGTTAAATTTAAAAATACAAAGACAGACCCCTATTATAAATTAACAAGTTAGATGCTATAATAAATACGCAGCCCATAGCAAATAAAGAAAAGTACCAAGGATAAGGAGTGTATGACTATATTCTTGCATTTCTGTTCAGGGGCCTGTGGCAAAAGAACTGAGTGGATTGCCATCTGGACCCTCTGTGGGATCAGGCCCACCTCCTCCCCCACCAGGCCCGCCTCCTCCCCCAGTTCCTACCAGTTCTGGCTCTGACGACTCTGCTTCACGCTCAGCACTGTTTGCACAGATTAATCAGGGGGAAAGCATCACACACGGTGAGTATTTTGGCATGGGCAGTTGTTAAAGCAAATGGCTCGCATTAGACTTCATCAACCAAATACTAGTCCAAACCAGAATCCTGGCTTGTGTGTTGGGAACATTCATTTGGGGTTGTCACTTGCCTTCAGGTTACTCAAAGGGACATCAAACTTGAATTTAAGTTTGGTGACCAATGGGCCAGTAAGATGGCTCAGAAGGTAAAAAGATGTTTGTAGGCCAAGCCTGGTAGTCTCTGAATTCAGCCCCTAGAAGCCACAAAAATGACGAAAAATTGACTCTACTGTATGCACACTAGCATGATTCCTCCTGTCCACAATAATAACTTTCAGTAAAAGAGCAGCTGACAGACTCGGGTGCACACCCCAAGCCTGATTGATGATTTGAATTTGACTCCTGAGATCCACTTGGAGGAAGGAGGGATCCAACTCCTTCGAGTTGTCCCCTGACTGCCCTCCCTCCCTGCAGTCAGTTCATAACCAAGTACGTAATTTTAAGAAGTAGACATTGAACAGGGTAATGACAGTGAAGTCACTAAGTAGCATGTACAGGGCACCTCCTTGGCCAGCTCTTGGTGTTGGCAGTTTTCCCAGAGCCTGTGGCACGGTTCCATGGTCTCTGTAGTCGTTGTGTTGGATGCTAACTTCTCAGGATGTGTACTTGTCACATGGGAAGCTTGCCAAATAGGGACCTACCGTTACAGAGAAAGTAGACACTTCTATACCTAGCCAGTGGAATTCTTACTTGACTTATTGACTAAGAATGTACATATAAAAAATATAAAAATATTTTTATGTACACTGTTATTTATAGTAGCCAGTAGTAGTATAATTAGGGAAATATGTGGCGTTAAGGGAAATGGCTGTTAACTGTGGTATGTCCTCTTGATAGAATACTGTACAGCCACGAGAAACACATTTTCCAACAAAGGAACCATGTAATGGTTAAGGCAGTAGCAGGTACCATTACTACCTCTTAGAGCACTATGGATCTCCAGCCCCATGGAATAAGGAGGATCTCACTGTCCCCCCTCACAAAACAGCTTTACCTCCAAAATCAAATACATTACAGCCAGAAGCAATGGTAGAACAAAAACTGGCACTCATTCTTGCTTTATGCAGTCAGCATACTTTGGGCCAGCCTGTTTACTATGTAATCTTTTCCAAAAAAAAGTTAGAAAAATGAGAGAGCTTTTTTTTAATTGAGTATGAATTAACTAGATCAGATTTGCTAACACTCAGTATGGCTGTAACCAAAGAACACAGCATGAGTAGAGACTAGACGACAGAAGAAATCCAGTAAATAACCTCTTACCCATGCTCCTAAAAGTATGCCTGATGAAACTCACTGTGTCTCACGAGACAGGAAGTAGAAGGGAACTTGTGGGGAGAGGAAGGAACCAGCAGGAGTGAAGGGGGAGCAAGAGAAAGTAATGGGGGTGAATGTGAGAAAAACACACTCCATACATGTATGAAAAACCACAGTGGAGCACATTCTGTGTGTAACACACACTGAGAAAGGTAGGCAGTTTCAAATGCCAGCGTTGATGAGGAGGGTGGGTTTTTCACTGATTTTCTTCACCATGACATACTTTTTATTATTATTTTTATTATTACACGCATTCCGTGTTTGTAGTGCATACCTTTCTAGACCTGTTTTAGTGCCTCACACATTATCCTTGCTCCTTCTTTACCTTCAACACACACTTTTTTTTTTTAAATAAAACCATATAACTTAGAGGACAAGAGAAACCATAAAAGCAGTTCTCCAAAGCTGACTTGCAAGATGGCCTCTCAAGAGCTTGAGTTTTAAGTTTCTGCTAAGGACTAGTAATAGCAGACCTTGTTTATTGCCTCAGCCCAAAGCTCTGTCATGAAGAGCAGGGACGAGGCAGCTGTGGTGTGTTCTTACAGCCCTGAAACATGTATCTGATGACATGAAGACTCACAAGAACCCTGCCCTGAAAGCTCAGAGTGGTCCGGTTCGGAGTGGCCCCAAACCATTCTCTGCACCTAAACCCCAAACTAGCCCCTCCCCCAAACCAGCCACAAAGAAGGAGCCAGCTCTGCTGGAACTGGAAGGCAAGAAGTGGAGAGTGGTGAGTTACGGAGCCTGGACTCCGGGAAGGGACTAGGAAGAAGGCTTTAAGCAGAGTTTAGCTGAAGAGTGCGGGGTTCTGGCTTTTGGTGGGAGAACAAAGGTTTGGGATGAGGCATTGTTTTTGCTGATGTGTGCTTCGTGCTAAGAATCCTGGGATGTGTCTTCATCAGGAAAACCAGGAGAATGTTTCCAACCTGGTGATCGATGACACTGAGCTGAAGCAGGTGGCTTACATCTACAAGTGTGTCAACACGACATTGCAAATCAAGGGCAAAATCAATTCCATTACAGTAGGTGAGTCCCCCTTGCTGCCCTAGGGCTAGAGCCACTTTCTGCGTCTTTCTTTGTCCAGTCCTGGATTACAGTCCTTTTCATGCCACTGTCCATCTGCTTCCTTTCTTCTAGACAACTGTAAGAAGCTTGGCCTGGTGTTTGATGACGTGGTGGGCATTGTGGAGATAATCAATAGTAGGGATGTCAAAGTTCAGGTAACCTGATGTCTTGGCTTCTCCTTTTGGTCCCTGAAGAATTAATTGAGAGACACAGCAGACTCACAGATGTTCCTTGGGCAGGAATCTGATTCTCCAAAGTCTGTAAGCTGAGCTACTTTGGATGTGGCAGAACTTGGCTCTTTAAGGGAGCTCTTTCCAGGACCTGGCCCACCCCCAGTCTCTAATGTCTGGTGTGCACTGGGGGCTTTTGTGAAGTAGTGTACTCATTAAAACAGTGAGTACCCTGTGCAGCTGAGTCGCTCATACGAGCTGGGACTCAGTTGTCTTGGTTTTTTCCCCTTGCAGGTGATGGGAAAAGTGCCAACCATTTCCATTAACAAAACAGATGGCTGTCACGCTTACCTGAGTAAGAACTCCCTGGACTGCGAGATAGTCAGTGCCAAATCTTCTGAGATGAACGTCCTCATTCCTACAGAAGGTGGTGATTTTGTAAGTTTCCTTTCCTTTCCTTCCCTTTCCTTCCCTTTCCTTTCCTTTCCTTTCCTTTCCTTTCCTTTCCTTTCCTTTCCTTTCCTTTCCTTCCCTTTCCTTCCCTTTTCTTTCCTTTTCCATCCTTCCTTCCACAGTGTCTCTTGTATTCTGGCTGGTCTGAAGCTCATTGGTGATCCTCCTGCCTCCGCCTCCTAAGTGCTGAGATACAGTCGTATAGCACAGGGCTATATGAGATTGAACCGGCTTGTGCATGCTAGGCAAACATTCTTCCCACTGAACTGCATCTCTGAGGAATAGGACATTAAAACAAGGAATACGCTGGGACTGTTGCATACACCTGAATTCCCTGTAGGGTCCTAGCACATAACTCAGTTTGGCCTCAAACTCAAAATCTTCCTACTCTGTCTCAGACAACTGAGACAGGACCGAATACTTACTGAATTAGAGAAAACTTGTTGGTGGATATCCTATGTCTGCAAGTAAATCCCAACAACAGTGTACACAGAAGCCAGACAGTCCTATGAAGGGGGTTCCCGAGTGACCCTGCCTTTCTAGTTCACTAAGAGTAAGAGTACTGCCCGCCCCCACCAAAAAAAACCCAGGCTGTTGTGTAGAGCTAAGTGTCCAGGACCACAGAGCACGAAACAGTGAACGGTGCAGATGCAGATGCATGGCTGGGAGGTTGTTTGTCTCACTCCATGTGTGTACCTGCCTGAGGTCAGAGGAGAGCACTGGGTCACCTGGAACTGGAATTACAAAGGGTGCTGAGTCACTCCATGGATAGTGCTCTTAACCACCGAGTCCTCTCCAGCCCCATCAACCTGTTACTTCTATTTTGCAGAACGAGTTCCCAGTCCCTGAGCAGTTCAAGACCCTGTGGAATGGACAGAAGTTGGTCACCACAGTGACAGAAATCGCTGGATAATCGAATGCATGGGTCCTGTGCCCTCCCTTCACACCATGGGATACATCTGTATGGAGACGGTTCTTTTCTAGATTTCCTCTACCTTTCTGCTCTTAAACTGCTTCTCTGCTCTGAGAAGCCCAGCTACCTGCCTTCACTGAATATACCTCAGGCTGAGACGGGCGGGACAGCAGGTCAGTGGATTTTCACCGGAAGGTGCAGCTTCTCCGCGTCAGCGCAGCTGCACCGCAGTCCGAGTTTATGGAGCTTCCGGCCCAGACTGGGGCACTGAAGCTTTCAGCTCTGGGGTCATTCTACCAACAAACAGTCCTTGAGGGTTCAAGACATCCTGGAATGCATGCTGTTCTCCTAACAGTGAGCATGGAGGTAGCAGGAGCCAGTGATTCCATGAGGTTCTAGCCAACCTAGTTTTCATCGTTGACAAGTGAGGCCAGGGTTGCTCTTGACCAAAAGCTAAGCATTGCCACCCAGCATTCCAAGCAGACTTGTTTCCTAGAAGCATCCTTCATTTTGCATTCCATCCTGGGTCAGCATCTACCACACACAGCAGGCATTCCTCTTGCAGCTGCAGGACAGTAGCAGTACCCAAAAAGTCTTAAACCCCCCACCCCCAGCCCGGGATGACTGCCTTGATTCCCATGGGGGAACAACTTAGAAAAAGAGGGGGAAAGAAAAACACAGCATTCCAAGGAGTCTGGCGGTCCTCCTTCCTGCCAGATGACTGTCACCGCATCCATTCCTCCTGCTTGTCACACTCAGCAGCTTAGGCCTCCACGCAGGGACCTGGATAGGGCTAAGACCTCCACTGCAGCTGTTTGGGGCTTGATCTACACCAGAGTCTTGCACAGCATTGGTATCTCGAACCCCAGAATTCTCTCTAGGATACACTGACCAAAATATGCAACCTCTTTTTTTTTTTTTTTTTTTTTTTGTGGGAAAAGAGGAAGAGAGATTGTCCTGTGACTTCTGCCCATTACCTGAGGCCTGTGGAAATAAACCTTTATGTACTTAAAGTTATACAGAAAATAGAATAAAGTTAATACCAAACTTGTTTAGTTATTCTCCTGATGTTTTCTGTACTGAGATGTAAAAATACTGAAAATGACACCGAGGATAAGAAACTATTCTTTATTATTTTTTTAAGACAACCTCAAAGCTATTTTCAGACCCTCCCACTTCCTGCCCATAACCCTCATCCTTTTATTTCACTAGGTTTGAGAAAGGAAAAGGAAAAACCAGCAGTGGGTGGATTCTGCAGGGCTAATGGTACTTTGACGAAAACAGTCATTTCTCCAAACCAGTCTCTATAGGAATCATCTAGAACATGCTGGGATCTTTTCAGCATGGGGGCTAAGGAGGCCATGTTCAAATGTAGGAAATGGTGGATCAGTGTTGTTTTTCTTGTCAGAGTCATCATCAGTTTAGTACGTGTTGATTTTCAGAGGGAAAGGAAGTCTACAATATTCTTTAGTCATTTCTTGAACCCAGTCAGTAGCAGTTGGGCACATGCTGGCAAATAGGACGTAGGGTAGGAACGTAAGGTCCATCTTTTCAGACTGTTCCTCCCATTGTTTGCAGCAGTGTAAGTGACATTTACGCTATTGTAATATTAAGGACAGTTAGCCGAGAGTGCAGTGGCAAGGCCAGCCGCCTAGTTTTCACTTCTCCACTCCCGCACTATCTCATGTGCCTAAGACACACATTGCTGTAGGCTGGGGTGCATGCCTTTAATCCCAGCACTCAGAAGGCAGAGGGGCAGGTGATCTCTGACTGAGTTCAAGGCCAGTCTGCTCTACAGAGTGAATTGCAGGCCAGCTAGGGTTAAAAAGTGACTGAAACCCTGTCTCAAAAAAGAGAAGAAAAGAAAAAGGACATTTCCTCTCCTAAGCAACCCTGCTGGTGGATCCCCCTTCTGGTGACTGAGGATTAAGGATAGCAGGTGAGCTCTGAGGGGGCATGTTGGTAGGCTTGTGGAGTGACTGCTAGGTGCCACTAGAGGGCAGCACTTAAATAGGAAAACAGCTTTAAGAAATGATGTAGAAACATGCATGGCCCCACAGCAATGTTGAGAAATTGCTTGTGTGAACATCTCAGGACTGGATACCATGAGGCTTTTATTTGCTCCAAATTTGTATGGGTTTTACCCTCAGAGCTGTCTCTCTGCTTCACTTCCATCTCTTAGGCACAACTGCTGATCTGCAACAGCCGACTCCCCTTCCTTAAAAGAGAGCTTGACCATATCACATGGTTGTAAAACAATCTGCACGGTTACTAGCTAATTAAACTTGAATTCAACACCATATGGTGATAGCAGGCGGCAAAGGATAAGATTCAGATCTTAGATCTTTCCAAGTAGGGCATGTTAGATGATAACAGGAGAGAAGGACTGGTTGCAAACTGGAGTTTGGAAGAGCTGTGGTTTCATAAACTCTGCTGCAAAGTGCAAAGGCTTCACTTAAGAAAAGGTATGATGTGGGCTGTAAACCACTCTTTAGATATTTGAAGATGGTCTCCTTCCTTAGCCAGAAACACTAGCTTTCCTGCTTTGTCCATTTTCTTTAGCCCCAGGCGGTCCTGTAGAGAGAAAGGCCATAATGAATCCAAGAGGTTTACTGGAAGGTTTTAGACTAAACCAGTAGAATATGAACATTTACTCTCAAGATGGACACTTTTCCTCTGTATTAAAGTGGAGGTACACTGTTGAGGAAAAAATACCTTCTTTCAGATCTTTGTTTTGTTTGTTGTTTGTTTTTTGAGACAGAGTCTTGCTGTCTTCGTAACCCTAGCTGGCCTCGAACTTGCAGCAGTCCTGCCACAGCCTCTTGAGTGCCAGGATTTTAAGAATGTTTCAAACTGGTTCCTTCAGTTCGCTTCTAAGCATTAAAAATACATGTGCAAGGCCAACATGGTGTCACAGCCCTTTAATTCCACCGTCTGGGAAGCCAGGCAGGGGGATCTCTATGGGCTCAAGGCTAGCCAGGACATTCAGGGCTACATGCTGTCTTTTAAGAAAGGAGAAAGAAAAATACTGCTGAGACTGTTTGATGTTCGCCCCATTCCCAATCCCAGTAAGATGTGAGAAGTAGGTCAGGCCTGCTCCTGAGCTGCGCCCGTGCCTGTAGTCAGCTTTCTGAAAAGCACTGGGCGAGCACAGCTGACACGGAACGTCACAGTGAGGTGCAGCTGAGCCAAAGGCAGGAGAGTCAGGCACACAATGCCTTATGATCCAACATATCTGATTCTTAGGATAATGAGCTTGGGACACGTTAGACTCTTAAAAGTGTCATCCCCAATAGCCAAGGTGCCAGTCTTTTCCTGGGAAGAGAAGATCTAGCATGCTAGGCCAGTGCCACTGCCTGTCTACCCTGGGTTTGAATTTCACGATAAGGAAGATCTTGGCTGTAATTTCCAAAAGCTGCCAAAAGAAATAAAGCTTCCCTTTATTTCTACCTCATCCAAACCAGGACACCACACACATGAAAAAAGCAGAGGGAAATACACCTCTGAAATTGGGGGGTGGAGGTGGCTGTAATAAAAGGTGGGTTGGATATGGTACTTGGGCATTTGTAAGTCTATCTCCAGTCTAAATAGTTTACGGCGAGCGGTAACGAGATGTGAAACACTCCAGCTTCTGCTAGGCAGAGTGCCCAGCAGCCCCAGTTGAGAGACTGGCGGAAGAGCTCCCCTTGCAATGCCAGATTGATAGATTTAACCGTGGTGCTGGCGCACAAACCCAAAACCATCATGTATGCTAAGCACATGCCTGCCACTGAGGTATACCCTCAGACCACCAAAGTCCACACCTCAAGGCTGCCATGACATTAACACCTCGCCCATGTCTGCATTTCTTAGAGGCTTCTGGGATTTGTAGTAAACTAACTCTGTAAGGGAAGCCAGTTCCAGAATTTTTTTTTTTTTTTCAAAAGTAAAACCTTAGAGTTGATGTTTCTCTTTTGTGTTTAAAAATCATGAGCGAGAGGTCTTAGGATCTAGTAAATATATCTATAAATCAACACCCAGGAAAGTTAGTGTGAAGACAGCCTACTGTGACCTAAGTCAGATAGCTTGTGAGCTCTTCGTATGCTCTAGGACAGGCAAGGCAGGGATATAGCCCCATTGAACACAGCAGCTCCAGGAACCAGGGTGGAGAGAAATAGTCAGTCTCCCAAAGCAGACCTCTCCCTCTGTTACCTCTGTGTATAGAGTGGTCTCCTGGAGGGGAATGGTTTCCTTAGCTTGGCCACTTCTGTAAAATCCAAACCACTTCAGGAAAGAAGGAAAAAAAAAATAGGTCAGACCATGCACCCAGCATACTTTCAAAAATCATTTGAGGCTAACTAGTACCTAAAACTACCAGCAAAATGAACACTGTAATGTATCTGACACAGCAAGCAAGAAGCAAGAGTGGGAATCAGGTTTTTGGTTAGGGTGACCTGGAACTCATCTGTGTGCTAGGTTGGTTTTGACCCTGCAAGCTATCTATCTGAGCCTTTTGAATGCTAGAGCTATAGGCCAGTGCCATCATACATAACAAAGATGTTTCTTGAGTTATCTCATTTTAAGGTTTGATCCTGAGGGATGAGCTGAGCCTCCTGAAGTTTTCCATTTCCCTGTAACTTTGTTTCCTTCCTTGAGTGCATCAACCCTGAAGGTCCCTGTGCAGCCCCAGGCATTCAAGGGGGAATACACAAGCCCCTTTCCCACGAAGCTTCCAGGCTAGCAGGCACAGAACCAATTCATTGTCTAGCACTGGGTCAGTAGACGTCTGCTAAGGCCAGATACAATTGCTTGGTTGTGGCTACTTGCCATTGTGATGCAAAAGGAGCAACAGTGTGTGTGAGAATCGGGTAGGGATTTTCTAATGAAAAGCTTCTATGGACATGGAAAGTTGACTTTCATATAGTGTTCTCAGCTTAAAATACTTTAAATGTTTCTCTGTTTATATATGTAGAATTTCTGAGCTCACAGGCCACTCAAAAAATATAATTTGGCCTCTAGGTTGTCTTCCCCTGTGGTCTGACAGTGTGAACAGAGCTTCAGTTGAGCTTGGGGACTTCAAAAGTGGAAGCGGCTGGCAGTTTCTCCTGTCATCCCAGCATTCAAGAGGGCGAGGGAGAAAGATCACTTTTGAGTTCAAGGCCAGCCCAAACTAGGAGGACCCCTCCAAAAGGAGGGAACCAAAATCTGAGTAGGGATGTGTCTTAAAAGAATGCTGTTGTATTTGGCCTGAACAAAGAACAGGAGTGGTGAGATGGAGAAGCCAGAGAAAAGCTCTCAAAAGACAGGGCATGCGAGAGAGAGGCTTGGGACATTCAAGTATTGCCAGGGGTGAGGAAGCTGGAGAGATTGGTAGCCAAGCTCAGGGTTTACAGATGGGGTCAATGATTCTGAGACTTTTTGGGTCACAGGTCTCTCTGAGAAGCTCATTAAAACGATAAACCCTTCTCCCACAGAATGTAACCGCATAAGTTTTTCATAAAATTCTGGGTGCAACTAGGGGATTGCAGCCGATTTGGTATTCATTTATGGGACACCTTGTTCATAGGTGAGGGCTGGTGGTGAGAACAGGTTTTGCCCAGAAAGCAGCTGTAGTCAGTACATTGACCTCCTGCTATCTCTTGGCGCTCTGTGGACACACCTCACCTCAGAGTCTACAGGGTCCACGATGGAATCGTTAAAGAACTTCACCATCACAAACTTCTTGAGGGCCATCAGGTTCTCCTTGTAGGACTCATTGATACTCTGGAAGAAGAGGAGACAGTCATGCAGGGTCACTACTGTTAGTTCAGCCTTCCCTTAAAACCTGTCTGACTGGCCTGTCATCAGCCACGGCTGGACTCGGCCATGAGTTCTGTCCTTTCTGTACTTTACTCATTAGGTCACAGGCTTCAAACCATGACAAAAGAAACAGAATTCTGGGTTGTCCTGGCATCCGATTCTGTTCTTTGTTCTGTTTGTTATCTGCTTCAACTTTTTTGCCTAAAACAACAAACTCCCTCTAGTTGGCCATCATATAAAATGAACTGTTAAGTTTACCAGAATGTTCCAAACCATGCTCTTGCCTGGGCACAGTCTATGCCCTTCCCTGAGTCTCTCAACTAAGTCTTTTCTGAGAAAACCTGTCCTGAAGGGCCCCGCCTGGAAGAATGTCATTTGTGAAGAGAGCAGCTGTAAATTTCCACATTGCCCAGGGGGCCACCTACTGTCATCTGTCAACATGAAGGAAGGAGAGGACTTCAGGGACGAGGAGAGCCAGCTGAGTCCCAGCCCAGCCACCCTAAAAGGAACTGAACCTCATGAGTACTGCCTTGTGTCACAAACAAAACCCATGGTTCTTGGCTTCTGTTCAGGGTACTTTTTGTAAATGGCCACTGCCGATTTCTGATGACCAGAAAGGAATGCCTAACCATGGGGGCCTAGCTGGGTGCTTACCCTCTCTTGATTTATGTCTGCCAAGAAGATGCTGCAGTTTCGGTACACTTCCTCCTTGATGGGGTCATGCCAGTACTGTGCTTGCACCAGGCTGAGGAAGGAAAGGAATGAAGGTGAAGGGTTGCTTTCAGTCAGCATGCCCCAGTGCCTAGGCAACCAAGAGACTTCAGAGGGATGAAAAACCAAAGCCTGAAGTCCGATGCCTTCCCTTCTACTAGGGAATACTTTTTAGACCTGTCAACAAAACATCTGGCTGAGTGGATGACAGGCCATTTGGCAGACACAGAAAGGCTGAAGATTTGGGGAAGAGCTTCATCAATACTTGGCCTCCTACTACAGTGGTCCAGGCTGTCCCTTCTCACAGCCCTCCCTCCCTCCCTCTCTGATTCCTCTTCATCCCATAAGACTCAGCTGCTTTGCCTCTTCCTCGCTATTGTTATCCCTCTCCTCATCTTCCTCAGACTGGAATGGAGACTGAGCCATCTCAGAGTGACTGAGTTACCAGAAAGACCCTCTCCAATCTGTTTATAAATGTGTTTGGAGCCGGATGTGGTGGTACCCGCCTGAAGTAGCAGCACACGGGAGGTAGAGGCATAGGGTTCAGACGTCCAAGGATATCTTCAGCTACAGAGTAAATTTAAGGTCAGTCTGGGCTAACATGAGACCTTGTCGTGCAAAAAAAAAGGATTTGGAAGTTCTAAGAAGTTTAATTTCACTGATACTTAAAAATTCAGTGCTAGGAGCTAAAGAGATGGCTTAGTGGTTAAGAGTACTGGCTGCAGTTGGGGATTTAGCTCAGTGGTAGAGCGCTTGCCTAGGCGTAAGGCCCTGGGTTCAGTCCCCAGCTCAAAAAAAAAAAAAAAAAAAAAAAAAGAGAACTGCTCTGCCAGACAGAGGACCTGGGTTTGATTTCTCCCTACTCACATGGTGACTCCAGTTCTTGGGGATACAGTGCCACCTTCTGGCCTCCTGGGTACCAGGCATGCATATGGTGTGAATACATACAGGCATATGGTGTGAATACATACATGCAGACAAAACACCCAAACAGAATAAGAATATCTAGTATGTAAGTAAATTCAGGGTTAAAGGTAGAGTTCACAGATAATAGCATTTGTCTGACCTGCACACGACTCTGGGTTTGATCCTCAGCACTGCAAACATAGATAAATAAAAGTTCAACAGATCGTGAACCTTTATAAATACTACCACTAGTCCTGACCTCGTCATGGCTTCAGCATTCCTGCTCACTACTTTTCCCCTATAGGACTGTAAGGCCCTTGATAAGACAGGAAGATGCTCTATACTAGGGTCCTGCTGGCCCATACAGGGTGTGAGACAAGCTATGCTGGAGGCTGGAGTAATGAGAAGACTGCAGGGGATGTCGGGGTAAAAACACCACACAAGTTTCCGGGGTGATTGATCATGGCTCAGTCAATAATGGAAAGCAATGGTGAGGAAGGTCTTTGGACCCATCATTTCAGGAGGCTGATGACTAAAGGTGAGCATGAGGCCAACCATCACCTAAGCTTTTGCCACCAAAATGAGACAGCTAAGCGAAGAGGACGGGAAGATGCAAGGGAAATTCCACTGTAAGGAGCTTGATGTCAGTGGTACAGCCCAGCGGAGGCCTGAGGGTGGGCAGAAGCAGAGGGGCCTGGGAGGAGGAGGTTTGTCAAGCAGAGAGGAGAACCAGTGTGCACTCTCACACTAACTTGTACCACTGATTGGAAAAGACTATCTGGTCTAAGTTATACCACAGCAGCAAAGGAAAGTCTACCCACTTTGGTGTTTTGAGACAGGGTTTCACTCTGTAGCCCAGGATATCTTCAAATGAACACACTTCCTGCCTCTGTGTCCCCAGTGCTAGGATTGCAGCCTTAAACCACCACACCACTTACTTGGTTTGCCTTTATCAGGAAAGGTCTTGCTGTGTAACTCACTGGCCTGGTCCTCACTCACTGAGGGTCCAGTGGGGCCCTCAAACTTGCAGCAGCAAACGTGAGTCTCTTGCCTCACCCTCATGAGCTCTTCTGGCACCATGGGTGTGAACCACCATGCTCTTTGAGGCTTTGGGAACCAAATAGTTAGGGAATTCCATTTATTTATTTTAGTGTGTATGTGTGGGTATATGTATGTGTTTGTTTAGGTGTATGTGTGGATGATCCTGTTATTCTTGTGGCGATTGACACTGGGTGTCCTCTTTCTCTGCACCATATTCCTTGAGACAGTGTGACAGGCTGGCCGGACAGCAACTCCCAGAATCACCTTGTCTCTGCCTCCGAGGTCTGGGGTCATAGATACTCGCCGCCACAGTCAGCTTTTTATGGAGGTGCTGGACCCAGGTCCTTACGCTTGCACAGCAAGCATGTCAAACATTCAGCCACCTCTCGGACCCAGGAATGCCTGTTTAAGTTTGGTTAGATTTGGTTTCCTTCTGGTCATCAGAATCCTCTCCCATCTAAAAGATGACCTGGCATGATGGCAGGGAGAAACCTCCCCTTTCCCACCCTTTCCCACTGTGTGTTATGCTGGCCACCTGTGCCAACGAGGCTCTCTCTGTTCGTACACATTTAAATAAAAGAGGCAGCAAACAACCTTACGAAAATTAAACGGTGGCTAAAAGTCACCAGCCGTTGGGGATTCAGAACGCACGACCCAGGGAGACTTAGTGCTGTGCTGTGCTGGCTCACGGGCCTAGCTCATCTACAGGGTCACACAACACCCCTCAAGCCGTCCCTCCTTCCAGCTGTCACTGCCTTAGCATCTCAGCCACTACTGTCTCTCACCTACTGTCTCTCTCGCACAGAGCCTTAGGAGTCTCTTGTTTTCCTTCGAGCCCTCTCAGAATTCACTTTCTACAAAGCACTGGAGGCCTTCTGGAAACACGACCAAGTCACGCTAGTCTTCAGCTTAAAACCCCGTCAGCTTCAAATGCTGTTAGAGGGAGAACAGCATTTCTCAGTGCTCCTTTCCTGGCCAGTTCCTTCCAGGGTGGGGCCCTGACTTCAATTCTCCCATCTATCAGTTAAGTTACCCCAGCCTAGAACAAGCCAAACTTGTCCCTGCCTTGGTGCTGGCCATTCTTTTCTTAGCTGCTCCCACGTTCCTTCCATGTCCTCCTCACAGCCCAGATTAGAGGTGCTCATGTAGGAGACACCTCTATCACTTGCATGCCTGCATGTAAGCAGACTCCATGGAAGGTGCCTGTTTCCCCTCCCCTACAGCCTGAGACCAGGGTGCCCAGCTGCTTCCTATTCTGTGGTATCTAAGAAGCGTGCAACCAGATTCTGCCATGGGTAATTCATATTTGATGAAACCTTGAATGAAAGACTTCACAACTGCAACTAAGAGAGAAAACAGATGACAGCACCAGGGAGGGAAATAGAAAGCTCGGTGTTTTAAATCTAGCCCAACTACGAGGACGGCCCTTCTATTTAACAGGAATTCAGGCTGCACTAAATAGCATATTCTCGACTTGCTTGACCTTGAAAATGACTCTCTAGTCAGGCATGTTACTAACCTCATGTCAGAGGGTTCAAAGTGCTCAGGGCCACACAGTTAGCCGATGACAGAATGAGGGCTCTCCAACAATCCCCAGGAGAACACAAGAGGCCATCTCCCTTTCCTTTCCATGTCTGCAGTGACTCCCCTCCTCCCCTTCTCTGGGTCGTTCCTTGGAACAGGCACACAAGTTTGCACTTAGCTAGCAGCTTCCCTCAGATCACAGAGCTCTGCGTCGCTGCCTTCTGGGCGGGCCTGCCGTCCCAGGATTTGGACTCTTCAGACCCACCCTGGTTGGGATCTATTCTTCATGCATATCAGGAATACACGGTAGTATGCATTTTTTCCTGTCCTCGACACAGTACTCAGCAAGTCCTTTCAGTCTGGAAGCTCATGTGTGATAATGGTTTGGTATCTTCTTGGGTTACTTCCTCTTTTTTAAAGTTTTTCAAGACAGGATCTCTGTAGCCCTGGCTGTCCTGGAACTTTTTATGTAGAGCATGGTAGCCTCGAACTCACAGAGATCCAGTTGCCTCTGCCTCCAAAGTGCTGGGATTAAAGGAGGGTGCCCTCCCTCCCCCTCCATCAAGAATTCTCCCTTAGGGGGGCTGGAGAGATGGCTCAGCGGTTAAGAGCACTGACTGCTCTTCCAGAGGTCCTGAGTTCAATTCCCAGCAACCACATGGTGGCTCACAACCATCTGTAATGAGATCTGATGCCCTCTTCTGGTGTGTCTGAAGACAGCAGCAGTGTAGTTCTATATAATAAATAAATCTTAAAAAAAAAAAGAAAAAAGAATTTTCCCTTAGTCCCTTCCTCCGGGGTTCATAACATTAGCCCTAAGTCTGGGCCGTCCAATTAAATTGCTGAGAGAGTAGATTCTGCATCTCCTGTCAAGGTCCAGGGTGGAAAAAAAATATTCACTTGGATGTTTGAGTCAGGAAACTGGGGATTCAGAATGCTCCTGCCTCAAAAGGTCCTAGTTTGGCCCCGCGCACTTACCAAAACCTAACTTATCATACATCCCCCAGTCTCCAAGCTTTCCTGGGGGTCTAGGACATGGGTCTCTGCAGTGAGCCTTCTACGGAGGTAAAGCCTTTCAGCTGAGCCACAATAGTCTTACAGCTGTTCCTCTGTTTGTCCTTTCAAAAACATTTCTTCACTCCTCTCTTGTTCTCTGTGCCTTTTAAAGTCCTTTATTTTTTTAATTTAGCCAGAGGATCCCGGGACTAGAGTCATAAACTGCTTTAGCCACTGCTCTGGAGTTACGGAGCGCGCATGCCAGCAGAGCACCCCACAGTCTGGACCTGACAGTTAGCTGCACTCACCGTTCTTGCACAACTTTGGAGTAAGCGCCAGCGTTAAGCGACTTCCTGATGAAGTCACAGATATGAGAACTCTCTCCTGGGCATCGAGGGAGTCCAAAGACACCTGTGTAGGAAAAGACAACCAGCCATTACTCTAATAATCATATACTGAATGCGACTGTAGCAGGCACTGCGGGACTGGAAAAATAAAGAAGTCCAAGTGCTGCGAACTAGCAGCACGGTCAGCTCCCTCCTGGCACTGTCCCGGGACCTCTGCCCCAGCCTCACCCATCTATGGCTGTCACACACAGCAAGCACATGGTTGCCTCATCCTCTTTCTGGGGAAATCATCAGGTTCCGTGTCCCCATTCCCCTCCCAAGCCATGGGTGCATTTCCTCTTCCTGTGCGAATGACTTTTGACACCTAGTGCAGCGCAAAGGTTCCATGGATTGTTACTACCCTGTGTTGTTTAGGGAGAGAGAAAACAATCTGTACACCAACAGTACAGATCCAGTCGTTCCTTGAATCGTTACCTCTGCCCTCCCTTGCCACCTCTTCCCTTTCTCTTTTTTTATAAAGATAGGGTAGGGGCTAATAAACCCAAGCTGAACTCAAAACTTTGAGGATGATCCTCCTGCCTCCAACCCCTAAATTCTGGGATTCTAGGCACACATGGCCTTTCCCAGAATAGTTCTCATCTGCGGATCTTTGAACACACACATATGGAGCACCTTG